>NW_024543545.1:0-85462 GCF_018167655.1 Microtus oregoni | reverse complement strand
GGGGTGCTCGGTGCTCAGTACTCAAGGTGCTGGGTGCTCAGTGCTCAGGGTGCTGGGTGCTCAGTTCTCGGGGTGCTCCGTGCTCATTGCTCAGGGTGCTGGGTGCTCAGTGCTCAGGATGATCAGTGCTCAGTACTCAGGGTGCTGGGTGCTCAGTGCTCAGGGTGCTGCGTGCTCAGTACTCAGGGTGCTGGGTGCTCAGTACTCAGGGTGCTGGGTGCTCAGTGCTCAGGGTGCTGGGTGCTCAGTACTCTGGGTGTTGGGTGCTCAGTACTCAGGGTGTTGGGTGCTCAGTGCTCGGGGTGCTGGGTGCTCAGTGTTCGGGGTGCTGTGTGCTCAGTGCTCAGGGTGCTGGGTGCTCAGTATTCAGGGTGCTGGGTGCTCAGTGCTCGGGGTGCTCGGTGCTCAGTACTCAAGGTGCTGGGTGCTCAGTGCTCAGGGTGCTGGGTGCTCAGTCCTCGGGGTGCTCCGTGCTCATTGCTCAGGGTGCTGGGTGCTCAGTGCTCAGGATGATCAGTGCTCAGTACTCAGGGTGCTGGGTGCTCAGTGCTCAGGGTGCTGGGTGCTCAGTCCTCAGGGTGCTCAGTACTCAGGGTGCTGGGTGCTCAGTACTCAGGGTGCTGGGTGCTCAGTTCTCAGGGTGATCAGTGCTCAGTACTCAGGGTGCTGGGTGCTCAGTGCTCAGGGTGCTGGGTGCTCAGTACTCAGGGTGCTGGGTGCTCAGTGCTCAGGGTGCTGGTTGCTCAGTGCTCGGGGTGCTGGGTGCTCAGTGCTGAGGGTGCTGGCTGCTCAGTGCTCAGGGTGCTGGGTGCTCAGTACTCAGCGTGCTCGGTGCTCAGTCCTCAGGGTGCTCAGTGCTCAGTACTCAGCGTGCTGGGTGCTCAGTGCTCAGGGTCCTCGGTGCTCAGTACTCAGGGTGCTCAGTACTCAGTACTCAGCGTGCTTTGTGCTCAGTGCTCAGGGTGCTGGGTGCTCAGTACTCAGGGTGCTGGGTGCTCAGTACTCAGGGTGCTGGGTGCTCAGTGCTCAGGGTGATCGGTGCTCAGTGCTCAGGGTGCTGGGTGCTCAGTCCTCAGGCTGCTCAGTGCTCAAGGTGCTGGGTGCTCAGTATTCAGGGTGCTGGGTGCTCAGTGCTCGGGGTGCTGGGTGCTCAGTGCTCAGTGCTCAGGGTGCTGGGTGCTCAGTGCTCAGGGTGCTGGGTGCTCAGTACTCAGAGTGCTCAGTGCTCAGTACTCGGGGTGCTTGGTGCTCAGTACTCAGGGTGCTCATTGCTCAGTACTCAGGGTGCTGGGTTCTCAGTGCTCAGTGCTCAGTGTGCTCAGTTCTCAGGATGCTGGGTGCTCAGGGTGCTGGGTGCTCAGTACTCGGGGTGCTGGGTGCTCAGTACTCAGGGTGCTGGGTGCTCAGTACTCGGGGTGCTGGGTGCTCAGTACTCAGGGTGCTGGGTGCTCAGAGCTCTGGGTGCTGGGTGCTCAGTGCTCAGGGTGATCGGTGCTCAGTGCTCACGGTGCTGGGTGCTCAGTCCTCAGGGTGCTCAGTGCTCAAGGTGCTGGGTGCTCAGTGCTCGGGGTGCTCGGTGCTCAGTACTCAGGGTGCTGATTGCTCAGTGCTCAGGGTGCTGGGTGCTCAGTGCTCGGGGTGCTGGGTGCTCAGTGCTCGGGTGCTGGGTGCTCAGTGCTCAGTGCTCAGGGTGCTGGGTGCTCAGTGCTCAGTGCTCGGGGAGCTCGGTGCTCAGTACTCAGGGTGCTGGGTGCTCAGTACTCAGTGCTCGGGGACCTGGGTGATCCGTGCTCGGGGTGCTGGGTGCTCAGTGCTCTGGGTGTTTAGTGCTCAGTACTCAGGGTGCTGGGTGCTCAGTACTCAGGGTGCTGGGTGCTCATTCTCGGGGTGCTGGGTGCTCAGTGCTCGGGGGTGCTGGGTGCTCAGGGCTCAGGGTGCTGGGGGCTCAGTACTCAGGGTTCTGGGTGCTCAGTACTCAGGGTGCTCAGTTCTCAGTACTCAGGGTGCTGGGTGCTCATTCTCGGGGTGCTTTGCTCAGTTCTCGGGGTGCTGGGTGCTCAGTACTCAGGGTGCTGGGGCTCAGTACTCAGGGTGCTGGGTGCTCAGTACTCAGGGTGATCTGTTCTCAGTACTCAGGTTGCTGGGTGCTCATTGCTCGGGGTGCTGGTGCTTAGTACTCGGGGTGCTCAGTGCTCAGTACTCAGGGTGCTGGGTGCTCAGTACTCAGGGTGCTGCGTGCTCAGTGCTCAGGGTGCTCGGTGCTCAGTACTCGGGGTGCTGGGTGCTCAGTACTCGGGGAGCTGGGTGCACAGTGCTCAGGGTGCTGGGTGCTCAGTGCTCGGGGTGCTGGGTGCTCAGTGCTGAGGGTGGTGCTGGGTGCTCAGTACTAAGGGTGCTGGGTGCTCAGTGCTCAGGGTGCTGGGTACTCAGTACTCAGGGTGCTCGGTGCTCAGTACTCAGGGTGCTAGGTGCTCAGTGCTCAGGGTGCTGGGTACTCAGTACTCAGGGTGCTGGGTGCTCAGTACTCAGGGTGCTGGGTGCTCAGTGCTCAGGTTGCTGGGTGCTCAGTGCTCAGGGTGCTGGGTGCTCAGTACTCAGGGTCCTGGGTGCTCAGTGCTCAGGGTGATCGGTGATCAGTACTCAGGGTGCTGGGTGCTCAGTGCTCAGGGTGCTGGGTGCTCAGTCCTCAGGGTGCTCAGTGCTCAGGGTGCTGGGTGCTCAGTGCTCGGGGTGCTGGGTGCTCAGTGTTCGGGGTGCTGTGTGCTCAGTGCTCAGGGTGCTGGGTGCTCAGTATTCAGGGTGCTGGTGCTCAGTGCTCGGGGTGCTCGGTGCTCAGTACTCAAGGTGCTGGGTGCTCAGTGCTCAGGGTGCTGGGTGCTCAGTCCTCGGGGTGCTCCGTGCTCATTGCTCAGAGTGCTGGGTGCTCAGTGCTCAGGATGATCAGTGCTCAGTACTCAGGGTGCTGGGTGCTCAGTGCTCAGGGTGCTGCGTGCTCAGTACTCAGGGTGCTGGGTGCTCAGTACTCAGGGTGCTGGGTGCTCAGTGCTCAGGGTGCTGGGTGCTCAGTACTCTGGGTGTTGGGTGCTCAGTACTCAGGGTGTTGGGTGCTCAGTGCTCGGGGTGCTGGGTGCTCAGTGTTCGGGGTGCTGTGTGCTCAGTGCTCAGGGTGCTGGGTGCTCAGTATTCAGGGTGGTGGGTGCTCAGTGCTCGGGGTGCTCGGTGCTCAGTACTCAAGGTGCTGGGTGCTCAGGGTGCTGGGTGCTCAGTCCTCGGGGTGCTCCGTGCTCATTGCTCAGGGGTGCTGGGTGCTCAGTGCTCAGGATGATCAGTGCTCAGTACTCAGGGTGCTGGGTGCTCAGTGCTCAGGGTGCTGGGTGCTCAGTCCTCAGGGTGCTCAGTACTCAGGGTGCTGGGTGCTCAGTACTCAGGGTGCTGGGTGCTCAGTGCTCAGGGTGATCAGTGCTCAGTACTCAGGGTGCTGGGTGCTCAGTGCTCAGGGTGCTGGGTGCTCAGTACTCAGGGTGCTGGGTGCTCAGTGCTCGGGGTGCTGGGTGCTCAGTGCTCAGGGTGATCAGTGCTCAGTACTCAGGGTGCTGGTTGCTCAGTGCTCAGTGTGCTGTGTGCTCAGTCCTCAGGGTGCTCAGTACTCAGGGTGCTCGGTGCTCAGTGCTCAGTACTCAGGGTGTTCAGTACTCAGGGTGCTGGGTGCTCAGTGCTCGGGGTGCTGGGTGCTCAGTACTCAGGGTGCTGGGTGCTCAGTACTCGGGGTGCTGGGTGCTCAGTACTCAGGGTGCTGGGTGCTCAGAGCTCTGGGTGCTGGGTGCTCAGTGCTCAGGGTGATCGGTGCTCAGTGCTCACGGTGCTGGGTGCTCAGTCCTCAGGGTGCTCAGTGCTCAAGGTGCTGGGTGCTCAGTGCTCGGGGTGCTCGGTGCTCAGTACTCAGGGTGCTGGGTGCTCAGTGCTCAGGGTGCTGGTTGCTCAGTGCTCGGGGTGCTGGGTGCTCAGTGCTGAGGGTGCTGGCTGCTCAGTGCTCAGGGTGCTGGGTGCTCAGTACTCAGCGTGCTCGGTGCTCAGTCCTCAGGGTGCTCAGTGCTCAGTACTCAGCGTGCTGGGTGCTCAGTGCTCAGGGTCCTCGGTGCTCAGTACTCAGGGTGCTCAGTACTCAGTACTCAGCGTGCTTTGTGCTCAGTGCTCAGGGTGCTGGGTGCTCAGTACTCAGGGTGCTGGGTGCTCAGTACTCAGGGTGCTGGGTGCTCAGTGCTCGGGGTGCTGGGTGCTCAGTGCTTAGGGTGATCGGTGCTCAGTGCTCAGGGTGCTGGGTGCTCAGTCCTCAGGCTGCTCAGTGCTCAAGGTGCTGGGTGCTCAGTATTCAGGGTGCTGGGTGCTCAGTGCTCGGGGTGCTGGGTGCTAAGTGCTCAGTGCTCAGGGTGCTGGGTGCTCAGTGCTCAGGGTGCTGGGTGCTCAGTACTCAGAGTGCTCAGTGCTCAGTACTCGGGGTGCTTGGTGCTCAGTACTCAGGGTGCTCATTGCTCAGTACTCAGGGTGCTGGGTTCTCAGTGCTCAGGGTGCTCAGTGCTCAGTGCTCGGGGTGCTGGGTGCTCAGCGCTCAGTGCTCAGGGTGCTGGGTGTTCAGGACTCAGGGTGCTGGGTGCACAGTACTCAGGGTGCTGGGTGCTCAGTGCTCAGGGTGCTCAGTGCTCAGTACTCAGTGCTCAGGGTGCTGGGTGTTCAGTACTCAGGGTGCTGGGTGCTCAGTATTCGGTGTGCTGGGTGCTCAGTGCTCAGGGTGCTCAGTGCTCAGTAGTCAGTGCTCAGGGTGCTCAGTGCTCAGTGCTCAGGGTGCTGGGTGTTCAGTACTCAGGGTGCTGGGTGCTCAGTACTCAGGGTGCTGGGGGCTCAGTGCTCAGGGTGCTGGGTGCTCAGTACTCTGGGAGTTGGGTGCTCAGTACTCAGGGTGCTGGGTGCTCAGTGCTCAGGGTGCAGGGTGCTCAGTGCTCAGGGTGCTGGGTGCTCAGTACTCAGGGTGCTGGGTGCTCAGTGCTCGAGGTGCTCGGTGCTCAGTACTCAAGGTGCTGGGTGCTCAGTGCTCAGGGTGCTGGGTGCTCAGTGCTCGGTGTGCTCGGTGCTCAGTACTCAGGGTGCTGAGTGCTCAGTACTCAGTGTGATGGGTGCTCAGTACTCAGGGTGCTGGGTGCTCAGTGCTCGGGGTGCTGGGTGCTCAGTGCTCAGGGTGCTCAGTGCTCAGTACTCAGGGTGCTGGGTGCTCAGTACTCAGGGTGCTGGGTGCTCAGTGCTCGGGGTGCTGGGTGCTCAGTACTCAGGGTGCTGGGTGCTCAGTGCTCGGGGTGCGGGGTGCTCAGTGCTCGGGGTGCTGGGTGCTCAGTACTCAGGGTGCTGGGTGCTCAGTACTCAGGGTGCTGGGTGCTCAGTGCTCGGGGTGCTGGGTGCTCAGTGCTCGGGGTGCTGGGTGCTCAGTACTCAGGGTGCTGTGTGCTCAGTGCTCAGTACTCAGCGTGCTGGGTGCTCAGTGCTCAGAGTGTTGGGTGCTCAGTACTCAGGGTGCTGGGTGCTCAGTGCTCAGTGCTCAGTGTGCTCAGTTCTCAGGGTGCTGGGTGCTCAGGGTGCTGGGTGCTCAGTGCTCGGGGTGCTTTGTGCTCAGTGCTCAGGGTGCTGGGTGCTCAGTGCTCAGTGCTCAGGGTGCTGGGTGTTCAGTGCTCAGTGCTCAGGGTGCTGGGTGTTCAGTAATCAGGGGGCTGGGTGCTCAGTACTCAGGGTGCTGGGTGCTCAGTACTCAGGGTGCTCGGTGCTCAGTACTCAGGGTGCTGGGTGCTCAGTGCCCAGGGTGCTGGGTGCTCAGTACTCAGGGTGCTGGGTGCTCAGTTCTCAGGGTGCTGGGTGCTCAGTGCTCAGGGTGCTGGGTGCTCAGTACTCAGGGTGCTGGGTGCTCAGTGCTCGGGGTGCTGGGTGCTCAGTGCTCGGGGTGATCAGTGCTCAGTACTCAGGGTGCTGGGTGCTCAGTGCTCTGGGTGCTGGGTGCTCAGTCCTCAGGGTGCTCAGTAATCAGGGTGCTGGGTGCTCAGTGCTCAGTACTCAGGGTGCTGGGTGCTCAGTGCTCGGGGTGCTGGGTGCTCAGTACTCAGGGTGCTGGGTGCTCAGTACTCGGGGTGCTGGGTGCTCAGTACTCAGGGTGCTGGGTGCTCAGTGCTCGGTGTGCTTTGTGCTCAGTGCTCAGGGTGATCAGTGCTCAGTGCTCAGGGTGCTGGGTGCTCAGTCCTCAGGGTGCTCAGTGCTCAGGGTGCTTGGAGCTCAGTACTCAGGGTGCTGGGTGCTCAGGGCTCAGGGTGCTGGGTGCTCAGTGCTCAGGGTGCTGGGTGCTCAGTACTCAGGGTGCTCAGTGCTCAGTACTCCTGGTGCTTGGTGCTCAGTACTCAGGGTGCTCAGTGCTCAGTACTCGGGGTGCTGGGTGCTCAGTGCTCAGGGTGATCAGTGCTCAGTGCTCGGGGTGCTGGGTGCTCAGTGCTCGGGGCGCTGGGTGCTCAGTGCTCGCGGTGCTGGGTGCTCAGTACTCGGGGTGCTGGGTGCTCAGTGCTCAGGGTGCTCAGTGCTTTGTACTCAGTGCGCAGGGTGGTCAGTGCTCAGTGCTCAGGGTGCTGGGTGTTCAGTACTCAGGGTGCTGGGTGCTCAGTACTCAGGGTGCTGGGTGCTCAGTGCTCAGGGTGCTGGGTGCTCAGTACTCTGGGTGTTGGGTGCTCAGGACTCAGGGTGCTGGGTGCTCAGTGCTCGGGGTGCTGGGTGCTCAGTGCTCAGGGTGCTGGGTGCTCAGTGCTCAGGGTGCTGGGTGCTCAGTACTCAGGGTGCTGGGTGCTTAGTGCTCGAGGTGCTCCGTGCTCAGGGTGCTGGGTGCTCAGTGCTCAGGGAGCTGGGTGCTCAGTGCTCGGGGAGCTGGGTGCTGAGTGCTCAGGGAGCAGGGTGCTCAGTGCTCGGGGAGCTGGGTGCTGAGTGCTCAGGGAGCTGGGTGCTCAGTTCTCGGGGTGCTCGGTGCTCAGTGCTCAGGGTCCTGGGTGCTCAGTACTCAGGGTGCTGGGTGCTTAGTACTCAGGGTGCTCAGTGCTCAGTACACAGGCTGCTGGGTGCTCAGTGCTCGGGGTGCTGGGTGCTCAGTGCTCAGCGTGCTGGGTGCTCAGTGATCGGGGTGCTGGGTGCTCAGTACTCAGGGTGATCATTGCTCGGGGAGCTCGGTGCTCAGTACTAAACGTGCGGGGTGCTCAGTACTCAGTGCTCGGGCTCCTGGGTGCTCAGTACTCAGGGTGCTGGGTGCTCAGTGCTCAGGGTGCTGGGTGCTCAGTGCTCAGGGTGCTGGGTGCTCAGTCCTCAGGGTGCTGGGTGCTCAGTACTCAGGGTGCTCGGTGCTCAGTACTCAGGGTGCTGGGTGCTCAGTGCTCAGGGTGCTGGGTGCTCAGTCCTCAGGGTGCTCAGTAATCAGGGTGCTGGGTGCTCAGTGCTCAGTACTCAGGGTGCTCAGTACTCAGGGTGCTGCGTGCTCAGTGCTCGGGGTGCTGGGTGCTCAGTACTCAGGGTGCTGGGTGCTCAGTACTCGAGTTGCTGGGTGCTCAGTACTCAGGGTGCTGGGTGCTCAGTGCTCGGTGTGCTTTGTGCTCAGTGCTCAGGGTGATCAGTGCTCAGCGCTCAGGGTGCTGGGTGCTCAGTCCTCAGGGTGCTCAGTGCTCAGGGTGCTGGGTGCTCAGTGCTCGGGTGCTGGGTGCTCAGTGCTCAGGGTGATCGGTGCTCAGTACTCAGGGTGTTGGGTGCTCAGTGCTCAGGGTGCTGGGTGCTCAGTTCTCAGGGTGCTGGGTGCTCAGTGCTCAGGGTGCTGGGTGCTCAGTACTCAGGGTGCTGGGTGCTCAGTGCTCGGGGTGCTGGGTGCTCAGTGCTCAGGGTGATCAGTGCTCAGTACTCAGGGTGTTGGGTGCTCAGTGCTCAGGGTGCTGGGTGCTCAGTATTCGAGGTGCTGGGTGCTCAGTACTCAGGGTGCTGGGTGCTCAGTGCTCGGTGTGCTTTGTGCTCAGTGCTCAGGGTGATCAGTGCTCAGTGCTCAGGGTGCTGGGTGCTCAGTCCTCAGGGTGCTCAGTGCTCAGGGTGCTGGGTGCCCAGTGCTCGGGGTGCTGGGTGCTCAGTGCTCAGGGTGATCGGTGCTCAGTACTCAGGGTGTTGGGTGCTCAGTGCTCAGGGTGCTGGGTGCTCAGTCCTCAGGGTGCTCAGTGCTCAGGGTGCTGGGTGCTCAGTGCTCGGGGTGCTCGGTGCTCAGTACTCAGGGTGCTGGGTGCTCAGTACTCAGGGTGCTGGTTGCTCATTACTCAGGGTGCTTGGTGCTCAGTACTCAGGGTGCTGGGTGCTCAGTGCTCAGGGTGCTGGGTGCTCAGTACTCAGGGTGCTGGGTGATCAGTGCTCGGGGTGCTATGTGCTCAGTGCTCAGGGTGCTGGGTGCTCAGTGCTCAGGGTGCTGGGTGCTCAGTACTCAGGGTGCTGGGTGCTCAGTGCTCGGTGTGCTCGGTGCTCAGTACACAAGGTGCTGGGTGCTCAGTGCTCAGGTTGCTGGGTGCTCAGTCCTCGGGGTGCTCCGTGCTCAGTGATCAGGGTGCTGGGTGCTCAGTACTCAGGGTGCTCGGTGCTCAGTACTCAGGGTTCTCAGTGCTCAGTACTCAGGGTGCTGGGTACTCAGTGCTCAGCGTGCTGGGTGCTCAGTACTCAGGGTGCTCAGTGCTCAGGGTGCTTGGTGCTCAGTGCTCAGTACTCAGGGTGCTCAGTACTCAGGGTGCTGGGTGCTCAGTGCTCGGGGTGCTGGGTGCTCAGTACTCAGGGTGCTGGGCGCTCAGTGCTCAGGGTGCTGGGTGCTCAGTCCTCAGGGTGCTCAGTGCTCAGGGTGCTGGGTGCTCAGTGCTAGCGGTGCTTGGTGCTCAGTACTCAGGGTGCTGGGTGCTCAGTACTCAGGGTGCTGGGTGCTCAGTGCTCAGGGTGCTGGGTGCTCAGTGCTCAGGGTGCTGGGTGCTCAGTGCTCGGGGTGCTGGGTGCTCAGTGCTCGGGGTGCTGGGTGCTCAGTGCTCAGGGTGCTGGGTGCTCAGTACTCAGGGTGCTGGGTGATCAGTGCTCGGGGTGCTGGGTGCTCAGTGCTCAGGGTGCTGGGTGCTCAGTGCTCAGTGCTCATGGTGCTGGTTGCTCAGTACTCAGGGTTCTGGGTGCTCAGTACTCAGGGTGCTGGGTGCTCAGTGCTCAGGGTGCTGGGTGCTCAGTACTCAGGGTGCTGGGTGATCAGTGCTCGGGGTGCTGGGTGCTCAGTGCTCAGGTTGGTGGGTGCTCAGTGCTCAGGGTGCTGGGTGCTCAGTAGTCAGGGTGCTGGGTGCTCAGTGCTCGGGGTGCTCGGTGCTCAGTACTCAAGGTGCTGTGTGCTCAGTGCTCAGGGTGCTGGGTGCTCAGTCCTCGGGGTGCTCCGTGCTCAGTGATCAGGGTGCTGGGTGCTCAGTACTCAGGGTGCTCGGTGCTCAGTACTCAGGGTGCTCAGTGCTCAGTACTCATGGTGCTGGGTACTCACTGCTCAGGGTGCAGGGTGCTCAGTACTCAGGGTGCTCAGTGCTCAGTACTCGGGGTGCTTGGTGCTCAGTACTCAGGGTGCTCAGTGCTCAGTACTCTTGGTGCTGGGTGCTCAGTGCTCAGGGTGCTCAGTGCTCAGTGCTCGGGGTGCTGGGTGCTCAATGCTCGGGGCGCTGGGTGCTCAGTGCTCGGGGTGCTGGGTGCTCAGTACTCGGGGTGCTGGGTGCTCAGTGCTCAGGTTGCTCAGTGCTCAGTACTCAGTGCTCAGGGTGCTCAGTGCTCAGTGCTCAGGGTGCTGGGTTTTCAGTACTCAGGGTGCTGGGTGCTCAGTGCTCAGGGTGCTGGGTGCTCAGTACTCTGGGTGTTGGGTGCTCAGTACTCAGGGTGCTGGGTGCTCAGTGCTCGGGGTGCTGGGTGCTCAGTGCTCAGGGTGCTGGGTGCTCAGTGCTCATGGTGCTGGGTGCTCAGTACTCAGGGTGCTGGGTGCTCAGTGCTCGAGGTGCTTGGTGCTCAATACTCAAGGTGCTGGGTGCTCAGTTCTCAGGGTGCTGGGTGCTCAGTCCTCGGGGTGCTCCGTGCTCAGGGTGCTGGGTGCTCAGTGCTTGGGGTGCTCGGTGCTCAGTACTCAGGGTGCTGAGTGCTCAGTACTCAGGGTGCCGGGTGCTCAGTACTCAGGGTGCTGGGTGCTCAGTGCTCGGGGTGCTGGGTGTTCAGTGCTCAGGGTGCTCAGTGCTCAGTACTCAGGGTGCTGGGTGCTCAGTACTCGGGGTGCTGGGTGCTCAGTGCTCAGGGTGCTCGGTGCTCAGTACTAAGGGTGCTCAGTGCTCGGTACTCAGGGTGCTCAGTGCTCAGTGCTTGGGGTGCTGGGTGCTCAGTGCTCGGGGTGCTGGGTGCTCAGTACTCAGGGTGCTGGGTGCTCAGTGCTCAGTACTCAGCATGCTGTGTGCTCAGTGCTCGGGGTGCTGGGTGCTCAGTGCTCAGGGTGCTGGGTGCTCAGTACTCAGGGTGCTGGGTGCTCAGTGCTCGTGGTGCTGGGTCCTCAGTGCTCAGGGTGCTGGGTCCTCAGTGCTCAGGGTGCTGGGTGCTCAGTGCTCAGGGTGCTGGGTGCTCAGTGCTCAGGGTGCTCAGTGCTCAGTACTCAGGGTGCTCGGTGCTCACTGCACAGGGTGCTCAGTGCTCAGTGCTCGGGGTGCTGGGTGCTCAGTGCTCGGGGTGCTGGGTGCTCAGTGTTCAGGGTGCTGGTTGCTCAGTACTCAGTGTGCTCAGTGCTCAGGGTGCTGGGTGCTCAGAACTCAGGGTGCTGGGTGCTCAGTACTCAGGGTGCTGGGTGCTCAGTACTCAGGGTGCTTGGTGCTCAGTACTCAAGGTGCTGGGTGCTCAGTGCTCAGGGTGCTCGGTGCTCAGTACTCATGGTGCTGGGTGCTCATTCTCGGAGTGCTGGGTGCTCAGTACTCAGGTTGCTCAGTACTCTGGGTACTCGGTGCTCATTACTCATGGTGCTGGGTGCTCAGTACTCAGGGTGCTTGGTGCTCAGTTCTCAGGGTGCTCGGTGCTCAGTACTCAGGGTGCTCAGTGTTTGGGGTGCTGGGTGCTCAGTGCTCAGGGTGCTGGGTGCTCAGTGCTCAGGGTGCTGGGTGCTCAGTACTCAGTGCTCAGGATGCTGGGTGCTCAGTGCTCATGGTGCTGGGTGCTCAGTGCTCAGGGTGCTCAGTGCTCAGTACTCAGGGTGCTGGGTGCTCAGTGCTCGGGGTGCCCGGTGCTCAAGGCTCGGGGTGCTCGGTGCTCAGTTCTCAGGGTGCTGGGTGCTCAGTACTCAAGGTGCTGGGTGCTCAGTGCTGGGTGCTCAGTGCTCCGGGTGCTGGGTGCTCAGTGCTCGGGGTGCTGGGTGCTCAGTACACAGGGTGCTCGGTGCTCAGTACTCAGGGTGCTGGGTGCTCAGTGCTCGGGGTGCTGGGTGGTCAGTACTCAGGGTGCTGGGTGCTCAGTGCTCGGGGTGCTCAGTGCTCAGTACGTTGGGTGCTCAGTACTCAGGGTGCTGGGCGCTCAGTGCTCAGGGTGCTGGGTGCTCAGTGCTCAGGGTGCTGGGTGCTCAGTAATCAGGGTGCTGGGTGCTCAGTGCTCAGGGTGTTGGGTTCTCAGTGCTCAGGGTGCTGGGTGCTCAGTGCTCTGGGTGCTTGGTGCTCAGTACTCAGGGTGCTGGGTGCTCAGTGCTCAGGGTGCTGGGTGCTCACTGCTCAGGGTGCTCAGTGCTCAGTACTCAGGGTGCTCGGTGCTCAGTGCACAGGGTGCTCAGTGCTCAGTGCTCGGGGTGCTGGGTGCTCAGTACTCAGGGTGCTCGGTGCTCAGTACTCAGGGTTCTCAGTGCTCAGTACTCAGGGTGCTGGGTACTCAGTGCTCAGCGTGCTGGGTGCTCAGTACTCAGGGTGCTCAGTGCTCAGGGTGCTTGGTGCTCAGTGCTCAGTACTCAGGGTGCTCAGTACTCAGGGTGCTGGGGGCTCAGTGCTCGGGGTACTGGGTGCTCAGTACTCAGGGTGCTGGGCGCTCAGTGCTCAGGGTGCTGGGTGCTCAGTCCTCAGGGTGCTCAGTGCTCAGGGTGCTGGGTGCTCAGTGCTAGCGGTGCTCGGTGCTCAGTTTTCATGGTGCTGGGTGCTCAGTACTCAGGGTGCTGGGTGCTCAGTGCTCAGGGTGCTGGGTGCTCAGTGCTCAGGGTGCTGGGTGCTCAGTGCTCGGGGTGCTGGGTGCTCAGTGCTCGGGGTGCTGGGTGCTCAGTGCTCAGGGTGCTGGGTCCTCAGTACTCAGGGTGCTGGGTGATCAGTGCTCGGGGTGCTGGGTGCTCAGTGCTCAGGGTGCTGGGTGCTCAGTGCTCAGTGCTCAGGGTGCTGGTTGCTCAGTACTCAGGGTTCTGGGTGCTCAGTACTCAGGGTGCTGGGTGCTCAGTGCTCAGGGTGCTGGGTGCTCAGTACTCAGGGTGCTGGGTGATCAGTGCTCGGGGTGCTGGGTGCTCAGTGCTCAGGTTGGTGGGTGCTCAGTGCTCAGGGTGCTGGGTGCTCAGTAGTCAGGGTGTTGGGTGCTCAGTGCTCGGGGTGCTCGGTGCTCAGTACTCAAGGTGCTGTGTGCTCAGTGCTCAGGGTGCTGGGTGCTCAGTCCTCGGGGTGCTCAGTGCTCAGGGTGCTGGGTGCTCAGTGCTAGCGGTGCTCGGTGCTCAGTACTCAGGGTGCTGGGTGCTCAGTACTCAGGGTGCTGGGTGCTCAGTGCTCAGGGTGCTGGGTGCTCAGTGCTCAGGGTGCTGGGTGCTCAGTGCTCGGGGTGCTGGGTGCTCAGTGCTCGGGGTGCTGGGTGCTCAGTGCTCAGGGTGCTGGGTGCTCAGTACTTAGGGTGCTGGGTGATCAGTGCTCGGGGTGCTGGGTGCTCAGTGCTCAGGGTGCTGGGTGCTCAGTGCTCAGTGCTCAGGGTGCTGGTTGCTCAGTACTCAGGGTTCTGGGTGCTCAGTACTCAGGGTGCTGGGTGCTCAGTGCTCAGGGTGCTGGGTGCTCAGTACTCAGGGTGCTGGGTGATCAGTGCTCGGGGTGCTGGGTGCTCAGTGCTCAGGTTGGTGGGTGCTCAGTGCTCAGGGTGCTGGGTGCTCAGTAGTCAGGGTGCTGGGTGCTCAGTGCTCGGGGTGCTCGGTGCTCAGTACTCAAGGTGCTGTGTGCTCAGTGCTCAGGGTGCTGGGTGCTCAGTCCTCGGGGTGCTCCGTGCTCAGTGATCAGGGTGCTGGGTGCTCAGTACTCAGGGTGCTCGGTGCTCAGTACTCAGGGTGCTCAGTGCTCAGTACTCATGGTGCTGGGTACTCACTGCTCAGGGTGCAGGGTGCTCAGTACTCAGGGTGCTCAGTGCTCAGTACTCGGGGTGCTTGGTGCTCAGTACTCAGGGTGCTCAGTGCTCAGTACTCTTGGTGCTGGGTGCTCAGTGCTCAGGGTGCTCAGTGCTCAGTGCTCGGGGTGCTGGGTGCTCAATGCTCGGGGCGCTGGGTGCTCAGTGCTCGGGGTGCTGGGTGCTCAGTACTCGGGGTGCTGGGTGCTCAGTGCTCAGGTTGCTCAGTGCTCAGTACTCAGTGCTCAGGGTGCTCAGTGCTCAGTGCTCAGGGTGCTGGGTTTTCAGTACTCAGGGTGCTGGGTGCTCAGTGCTCAGGGTGCTGGGTGCTCAGTACTCTGGGTGTTGGGTGCTCAGTACTCAGGGTGCTGGGTGCTCAGTGCTCGGGGTGCTGGGTGCTCAGTGCTCATGGTGCTGGGTGCTCAGTACTCAGGGTGCTGGGTGCTCAGTGCTCGAGGTGCTCGGTGCTCAATACTCAAGGTGCTGGGTGCTCAGTTCTCAGGGTGCTGGGTGCTCAGTCCTCGGGGTGCTCCGTGCTCAGGGTGCTGGGTGCTCAGTGCTTGGGGTGCTCGGTGCTCAGTACTCAGGGTGCTGAGTGCTCAGTACTCAGGGTGCCTGGTGCTCAGTACTCAGGGTGCTGGGTGCTCAGTGCTCGGGGTGCTGGGTGCTCAGTGCTCAGGGTGCTCAGTGCTCAGTACTCAAGGTGCTGGGTGCTCAGTGCTCGGTACTCAGGGTGCTCAGTGCTCAGTGCTTGGGGTGCTGGGTGCTCAGTGCTCGGGGTGCTGGGTGCTCAGTACTCAGGGTGCTGGGTGCTCAGTGCTCAGTACTCAGCGTGCTGTGTGCTCAGTGCTCGGGGTGCTGGGTGCTCAGTGCTCAGGGTGCTGGGTGCTCAGTACTCAGGGTGCTGGGTGCTCAGTGCTCGTGGTGCTGGGTCCTCAGTGCTCAGGGTGCTGGGTCCTCAGTGCTCAGGGTGCTGGGTGCTCAGTGCTCAGGGTGCTGGGTGCTCAGTGCTCAGGGTGCTCAGTGCTCAGTACTCAGGGTGCTCGGTGCTCACTGCACAGGGTGCTCAGTGCTCAGTGCTCGGGGTGCTGGGTGCTCAGTGCTCGGGGTGCTGGGTGCTCAGTGTTCAGGGTGCTGGTTGCTCAGTACTCAGTGTGCTCAGTGCTCAGGGTGCTGGGTGCTCAGAACTCAGGGTGCTGGGTGCTCAGTACTCAGGGTGCTGGGTGCTCAGTACTCAGGGTGCTTGGTGCTCAGTACTCAAGGTGCTGGGTGCTCAGTGCTCAGGGTGCTCGGTGCTCAGTACTCATGGTGCTGGGTGCTCATTCTCGGAGTGCTGGGTGCTCAGTACTCAGGTTGCTCAGTACTCTGGGTACTCGGTGCTCATTACTCATGGTGCTGGGTGCTCAGTACTCAGGGTGCTTGGTGCTCAGTTCTCAGGGTGCTCGGTGCTCAGTACTCAGGGTGCTCAGTGTTTGGGGTGCTGGGTGCTCAGTGCTCAGGGTGCTGGGTGCTCAGTGCTCAGGGTGCTGGGTGCTCAGTACTCAGTGCTCAGGATGCTGGGTGCTCAGTGCTCATGGTGCTGGGTGCTCAGTGCTCAGGGTGCTCAGTGCTCAGTACTCAGGGTGCTGGGTGCTCAGTGCTCGGGGTGCCCGGTGCTCAATGCTCGGGGTGCTCGGTGCTCAGTTCTCAGGGTGCTGGGTGCTCAGTACTCAAGGTGCTGGGTGCTCAGTGCTGGGTGCTCAGTGCTCCGGGTGCTGGGTGCTCAGTGCTCGGGGTGCTGGTTGCTCAGTACACAGGGTGCTCGGTGCTCAGTACTCAGGGTGCTGGGTGCTCAGTGCTCGGGGTGCTGGGTGGTCAGTACTCAGGGTGCTGGGTGCTCAGTGCTCGGGGTGCTCAGTGCTCAGTACGTTGGGTGCTCAGTACTCAGGGTGCTGGGCGCTCAGTGCTCAGGGTGCTGGGTGCTCAGTGCTCAGGGTGCTGGGTGCTCAGTAATCAGGGTGCTGGGTGCTCAGTGCTCAGGGTGTTGGGTTCTCAGTGCTCAGGGTGCTGGGTGCTCAGTGCTCTGGGTGCTTGGTGCTCAGTACTCAGGGTGCTGGGTGCTCAGTGCTCAGGGTGCTGGGTGCTCACTGCTCAGGGTGCTCAGTGCTCAGTACTCAGGGTGCTCGGTGCTCAGTGCACAGGGTGCTCAGTGCTCAGTGCTCGGGGTGCTGGGTGCTCAGTGTTCGGGGTGCTGGGTGCTCAGAGCTCAGAGTGCTGGGTGCTCAGTACTCAGTGTGCTGGGTGCTCAGTGCTCAGGGTGCTGGGTGCTCAGTACTCAGGGTGCTGGGTGCTCAGTACTCAGGGTGCTGGGTGCTCAGTGCTCAGGGTGCTCAGTGCTCAGTACTCAGGGTGCTGGGTGCTCAGTACTCAGGGTGCTGGGTGCTCAGTGCTCGTTGTGCCCGGTGCTCAGTGCTCGGGGTGCTCGGTGCTCAGTTCTCAGGGTGCTGGGTGCTCAGAACTCAAGGTGCTGGGTGCTCAGTGCTGGGTTCTCAGTGCTCAGTACGTTGGGTGCTCAGTACTCAGTGTGCTGGGTGCTCAGTGCTCGGGGTGCTGGGTGCTCAGTGTTCGGGGTGCTGGGTGCTCAGTGCTCAGAGTGCTGGGTGCTCAGTACTCAGTGTGCTGGGTGCTCAGTGCTCAGGGTGCTGGGTGCTCAGTACTCAGGGTGCTGGGTGCTCAGTACTCAGGGTGCTGGGTGCTCAGTACTCAGGGTGCAGGGTGCTCAGTGCTCTGGGTGCTTGGTGCTCAGTACTCAGGGTGCTGGGTGCTCAGTGCTCAGGGTGCTGGGTGCTCAGTGCTCAGGGTGCTCAGTGCTCAGTACTCAGGGTGCTCGGTGCTCAGTGCACAGGGTGCTCAGTGCTCAGTGCTCGGGGTGCTGGGTGCACGGGGTGCTGGGTGCTCAGTGCTCAGGGTGCTGTGTGCTCAGTACTCAGTGTGCTGGGTCCTC
Source organism: Microtus oregoni (assembly GCF_018167655.1). Lineage (NCBI taxonomy): Eukaryota > Metazoa > Chordata > Mammalia > Rodentia > Cricetidae > Microtus > Microtus oregoni. Next base: position 69,042 of record NW_024543545.1, on the reverse strand, counting down.
AGTGCTCAGGGTGCTGGGTGCTCAGTACTCAGGGTGCTGGGTACTCAGTGCTCAGGGTGCTCGGTGCTCAGTACTCGGGGTGCTGGGTGCTCATTCTCAGGGTACTGGGTGCTCAGTGCTCGGGGTGCTGGGTGCTCAGTACTCAGGGTGCTGTGTGCTCAGTGCTCAGGTTGCTGGGTGCTCAGTACTCAGGGTGCTTGGTGCTCAGTGCTCAGGGTGCTGGGTGCTCAGTACTCAGGGTGATGTGAGCTCAGTGCTCAGGGTGATCGGTGCTCATTACTCATGGTGCTGGGTGCTCAGTGCTCAGGGTGCTGGGTGCTCAGTGCTCAGGGTGCTGGGTGCTCAGTCCTCGGGGTGCTCCGTACTCAGTGATCAGGGTGCTGGTTGCTCAGTACTCAGGGTGCTCGGTGCTCAGTACTCAGGGTTCTCAGTGCTCAGTACTCAGGGTGCTGGGTACTCATTGCTCAGGGTGCAGGGTGCTCAGTACTCAGGGTGCTCAGTGCTCAGTACTCGGGGTGCTTGGTGCTCAGTACTCAGGGTGCTCAGTGCTCAGTACTCATGGTGCTGGGTGCTCAGTGCTCAGGGTGCTCAGTGCTCAGTGCTCGGGTGCTGGGTGCTCAATGCTCGGGGCGCTAGGTGCTCAGTGCTCGGGGTGCTGGGTGCTCAGTACTCGGGGTGCTGGGTGCTCAGTACTCAGGGTGCTCAGTGCTCAGTACTCATGGTGCTGGGTGCTCAGTGCTCAGGGTGCTCAGTGATCAGTGGTCGGGGTGCTGGGTGCTCAATGCTCGGGGCGCTAGGTGCTCATTCTCAGGGTGCTGGGTGCTCAGTGCTCAGGGTGCTGGGTGCTCAGTACTCAGGGTGCTCAGTGCTCAGGGTGCTGGGTGCTCAGAACTCAGGGTGCTGGGTGCTCAGTACTCAGGGTGCTGGGTGCTCAGTACTCAGGGTTCTTGGTGCTCAGTACTCATGGTGCTGGGTGCTCAGTGCTCAGGGTGCTCGGTTCTCAGTACTCATGGTGCTGGGTGCTCATTCTCAGGGTGCTGGGTGCTCAGTACTCAGGTTGCTCAGTACTCTGGGTACTCGGTGCTCATTACTCATGGTGCTGGGTGCTCAGTACTCAGGGTGTTCGGTGCTCAGTTCTCAGGGTGCTCGGTGCTCAGTTCTCAGGGTGCTCAGTGTTTGGGGTGCTGGGTGCTCAGTGCTCAGGGTGTTGGGTGCTCAGTGCTCAGGGTGCTGGGTGCTCAGTACTCAGTGCTCAGGATGCTGGGTGCTCAGTGCTCATGGTGCTGGGTGCTCAGTGCTCAGGGTGCTCAGTGCTCAGTACTCAGGGTGCTGGGTGCTCAGTACTCAGGGTGCTGGGTGCTCAGTGCTCGGGGTGCCCGGTGCTCAGTGCTCGGGGTGCTCGGTGCTCAGTTCTCAGGGTGCTGGGTGCTCAGTACTCAAGGTGCTGGGTGCTCAGTGCTGGGTGCTCAGTGCTCCGGGTGCTGGGTGCTCAGTGCTCGGGGTGCTGGGTGCTCAGTACACAGGGTGGTCGGTGCTCAGTACTCAGGGTGCTGGGTGCTCAGTGCTCGGGGTGCTGGGTGGTCTGTACTCAGGGTGCTGGGTGCTCAGTGCTCGGGGTGCTCGGTGCTCAGTACGTTGGGTGCTCAGTACTCAGGGTGCTGGGTGCTCAGTGCTCAGGGTGCTGGGTGCTCAGTGCTCAGGGTGCTGGGTGCTCAGTGCTCAGGGTGCTGGGTGCTCAGTGCTCAGGGTGTTGGGTTCTCAGTGCTCAGGGTGCTGGGTGCTCAGTGCTCTGGGTGCTTGGTGCTCAGTACTCAGGGTGCTGGGTGCTCAGTGCTCAGGGTGCTGGGTGCTCAGTGCTCAGGGTGCTCAGTGCTCAGTACTCAGGGTGCTCGGTGCTCAGTGCACAGGGTGATCAGTGCTCAGTGCTCGGGGTGCTGGGTGCTCAGTGTTCGGGGTGCTGGGTGCTCAGTGCTCAGGGTGCTGGGTGCTCAGTACTCAGTGTGCTGGGTGCTCAGTGCTCAGGGTGCTGGGTGCTCAGTACTCAGGGTGCTGGGTACTCAGTGCTCAGGGTGCTCGGTGCTCAGTACTCGGGGTGCTGGGTGCTCATTCTCAGGGTGCTGGGTGCTCAGTGCTCGGGGTGCTGGGTGCTCAGTACTCAGGGTGCTGGGTGCTCAGTGCTCGGGGTGCTGGGTGCTCAGTACTCAGGGTGCTGGGTGCTCAGTGCTCAGGGTGCTCAGTGCTCAGTACTCAGGGTGCTGGGTGCTCAGTACTCAGGGTGCTGGGTGCTCAGTGCTCGGGGTGCCCGGTGCTCAGTGCTCGGGGTGCTCGGTGCTCAGTTCTCAGGGTGCTGGCTGCTCAGTACTCAAGGTGCTGGGTGCTCAGTGCTGGGTGCTCAGTGCTCCGGGTGCTGGGTGCTCAGTGCTCGGGGTGCTGGGTGCTCAGTACTCAGGGTGCTCGGTGCTCAGTACTCAGGGTGCTGGGTGCTCAGTGCTCGGGGTGCTGGGTGCTCAGTACTCAGGGTGCTGGGTGCTCAGTGCTCGGGGTGCTCGGTGCTCAGTACGTTGGGTGCTCAGTACTCAGGGTGCTGGGTGCTCAGTGCTCAGGGTGCTGGGTGCTCAGTGCTCAGCGTGCTGGGTGCTCAGTGCTCAGGGTGCTGGGTGCTCAGTGCTCAGGGTGCTGGGTTCTCAGTGCTCAGGGTGCTGGGTGCTCAGTGCTCTGGGTGCTGGGTGCTCAGTGCTCAGGGTGCTCAGTGCTCAGTACTCAGGGTGCACGGTGCTCAGAGCACAGGGTGCTCAGTGCTCAGTGCTCGGGGTGCTGGGTGCTCAGTGCTCAGGGTGCTGGGTCCTCAGTGCTCAGGGTGCTGGGTGCTCAGTGCTCAGGGTGCTAAGTGCTCAGTACTCAGGGTGCTCGGTGCTCAGTGCACAGGGTACTCAGTGCTCAGTGCTCGGGGTGCTCGGTGCTCAGTGTTTGGGGTGCTGGGTGCTCAATACTCAGCGTGCTGGGTGCTCAATGCTGGGTGCTCAGTGCTCCGGGTGCTGGGTGATCAGTGCTCTGGGTGCTGGGTGCTCAGTGCTCAGGGTGCTGGTTGCTCAGTACACAGTGTGCTCAGTGCTCAGGGTGCTGGGTGCTCAGAACTCAGGGTGCTGTGTGCTCAGTACTCAGGGTGCTGGGTCCTCAGTACTCACGGTGCTTGGTGCTCAGTACTCATGGTGCTGGGTGCTCAGTGCTCAGGGTGCTGGGTGCTCAGTACTCATGGTGCTGGGTGCTCATTCTCGGGGTGCTGGGTGCTCAGTACTCAGGTTGCTCAGTACTCTGGGTACTCGGTGCTCAGTACTCATGGTGCTGGGTGCTCAGTACTCAAGGTGCTCGGTGCTCAGTTCTCAGGGTGCTCGGTGCTCAGTGTTTGGGGTGCTGGGTGCTCAGTACTCAGCGTGCTGGGTGCTCAGTGCTCAGGGTGCTGGGTGCTCAGGGCTCAGGGTGCTGGGTGCTCAGTACTCAGTGCTCAGGATGCTGGGGGCTCAGTGCTCAGGGTGCTGGGTACTCAGTGCTCAGGGTGCTCAGTGCTCAGTACTCAGGGTGCTGGGTGCTCAGTACTCAGGGTGCTGGGTGCTCAGTGCTCGGTGTACCCGGTGCTCAGTGCTCGGGGTGCTCGGTGCTCAGTTCTCAGGGAGCTGGGTGCTCAGTACTCAGGGTGCTGGGTGCTCAGTGCTGGGTGCTCAGTGCTCCGGGTGCTGGGTGCACAGTGCTCGTGGTGCTGGGTGCTCAGTACTCAGGCTGCTCGGTGCTCAGTACTCAGGGTGCTGGGTGCTCAGTGCTCGGGGTGCTGGGTGCTCAGTACTCAGGGTGCTGGGTGCTCAGTGCTCGGGGTGCTCGGTGCTCAGTACGTTGGGTGCTCAATACTCAGGGTGCTGGGTGCTCAGTGCTCAGGGTGCTGGGTGCTCAGTGCTCAGGGTGCTGGGTGCTCAGTGCTCAGGGTGCTGGGTTCTCAGTGCTCAGGGTGCTGGGTGGACAGTGCTCAGGGTGCTTGGTGCTCAGTACTCAGGGTGCTTGGTGCTCAGTGCTCAGGGTGCTGGGTGCTCAGTGCTCGGTGTGCAGGGTGCTCAGTACTCAGGGTGCTGGTTGCTCAGTACTCGGGGTGCTGGGTGCTCAGTGCTCAGCGTGCTGGGTGCTCAGTACTCAGGGTGCTCGGTGCTCAGTGCTTGGGGTGCTGGGTGCTCAGTACTCAGGGTGCTCGGTGCTCAGTACTCAGGGTTCCCAGTGCTCAGTACACAGGGTGCTGGGTACTCAGTGCTCAGGGTGCTGGGTGCTCAGTACTCAGGGTGCTCAGTGCTCAGTACTCGGGGTGCTTGGTGCTCAGTACTCAGGGTGCTCAGTGCTCAGTACTCAGGGTGCTGGGTTCTCAGTGCTCGGGGCGCTGGGTGCTCAGCGCTCGGGGTGCTGGGTGCTCAGTACTCAGGGTGCTGGGTGCTCAGTGCTCAGCGTGCTGGGTGCTCAGTACTCAGGGTGCTCGGTGCTCAGTGCTTGGGGTGCTGGGTGCTCAGTACTCAGGGTGCTCGCTGCTCAGTACTCAGGGTTCTCAGTGCTCAGTACTCAGGGTGCTGGGTACTCAATGCTCAGGGTGCTGGGTGGTCAGTACTCAGGGTGCTCAGTGCTCAGTACTCGGGGTGCTTGCTGCTCAGTACTCAGGGTGCTCAGTGCTCAGTACTCGGGGTGCTGGGTGCTCAGTGCTCAGGGTGCTCAGTGCTCAGTACTCAGTGCTCAGGGTGCTCAGTGCTCAGTGCTCAGGGTGCTGGGTGTTCAGTACTCAGGGTGCTGGGTGCTCAGTACTCAGGGTGGTGGGTGCTCAGTGCTCAGGGTCCTGGGTGCTCAGTGCTCAGGATGCTGGGTGCTCAGTACTCAGGGTACTGGGTACTCAGTACTCAGGGTGCTCGGTGCTCAGTACTCAGGGTGCTGGGTGCTCAGTGCCCAGGGTGCTGGGTGCTCAGTACTCAGGGTGCTGGGTGCTCAGTACTCAGGGTGCTGGGTGCTCAGTGCTCAGGGTGCTGGGTGCTCAGTACTCAGGGTGCTGGGTGCTCAGAGCTCGGGGTGCTGGGTGCTCAGTGCTCAGGTTGATCGGTGCTCAGTACTCTGGGTGCTGGGTGCTCAGTACACAGGGTGCTGGGTGCTCAGTCCTCAAGGTGCTCAGTACTCAGGGTGCTTGGTGCTCAGTGCTCAGTACTCAGGGTGCTCAGTACTCAGGGTGCTGGGTGCTCAGTGCTCAGGGTGCTGGGTGCTCAGTGCTCAGGGTGCTGGGTGCTCAGTCCTCAGGGTGCTCAGTGCTCAGGGTGCTGGGTGCTTAGTGCTCGCGGTGCTCGGTGCTCAGAACTCAGGGTGCTGGGTGCTCAGTACTCAGGGTCCTGGTTGCTCAGTGCTCAGGATGCTGGGTGCTCAGTGCTCATGGTGCTGGGTGCTCAGTGCTCAGGGTGCTCAGTGCTCAGTACTCAGGGTGCTGGGTGCTCAGTACTCAGGGTGCTGGGTGCTCAGTGCTCGGGGTGCCCGGTGCTCAGTGCTCGGGGTGCTCGGTGCTCAGTTCTCAGGGTGCTGGGTGCTCAGTACTCAAGGTGCTGGGTGCTCAGTGCTGGGTGCTCAGTGCTCCGGGTGCTGGGTGCTCAGTGCTCGGGGTGCTGGGTGCTCAGTACACATGGTGGTCGGTGCTCAGTACTCAGGGTGCTGGGTGCTCAGTGCTCGGGGTGCTGGGTGGTCTGTACTCAGGGTGCTGGGTGCTCAGTGCTCGGGGTGCTCGGTGCTCAGTACGTTGGGTGCTCAGTACTCAGGGTGCTGGGTGCACAGTGCTCAGGGTGCTGGGTGCTCAGTGCTCAGGGTGCTGGGTGCTCAGTGCTCAGGGTGCTGGGTGCTCAGTGCTCAGGGTGTTGGGTTCTCAGTGCTCAGGGTGCTGCGTGCTCAGTGCTCTGTGTGCTTGGTGCTCAGTACTCAGGGTGCTGGGTGCTCAGTGCTCAGGGTGCTGGCTGCTCAGTGCTCAGGCTGCTCAGTGCTCAGTACTCAGGGTGCTCGGTGCTCAGTGCACAGGGTGCTCAGTGCTCAGTGCTCGGGGTGCTGGGTGCTCAGTGTTCGGGGTGCTGGGTGCTCAGTGCTCAGGGTGCTGGGTGCTCAGTACTCAGTGTGCTCGGTGCTCAGTGCTCAGGGTGCTGGGTGCTCAGTACTCAGGGTGCTGGGTACTCAGTGCTCAGGGTGCTCGGTGCTCAGTACTCGGGGTGCTGGGTGCTCATTCTCAGGGTGCTGGGGGCTCAGTGCTCGGGGTGCTGGGTGCTCAGTACTCAGGGTGCTGGGTGCTCAGTGCTCAGGGTGCTGGGTGCTCAGGACTCAGGTGCTGGGTGCTCAGTGCTCAGGGTGCTCAGTGCTCAGTACTCAGGGTGCTGGGAGCTCAGTACTCAGGGTGCTGGGTGCTCAGTGCTCGGGGTGCCCGGTGCTCAGTGCTCGGGGTGCTCGGTGCTCAGTTCTCAGGGTGCTGGCTGCTCAGTACTCAAGGTGCTGGGTGCTCAGTGCTGGGTGCTCAGTGCTCCGGGTGCTGGGTGCTCAGTGCTCGGGGTGCTGGGTGCTCAGTACTCAGGGTGCTCGGTGCTCAGTACTCAGGGTGCTGGGTGCTCAGTGCTCGGGGTGCTGGGTGCTCAGTACTCAGGGTGCTGGGTGCTCAGTGCTCGGGGTGCTCGGTGCTCAGTACGTTGGGTGCTCAGTACTCAGGGTGCTGGGTGCTCAGTGCTCAGGGTGCTGGGTGCTCAGTGCTCAGGGTGCTGGGTGCTCAGTGCTCAGGGTGCTGGGTGCTCAGTGCTCAGGGTGCTGGGTCCTCAGTGCTCAGGGTGCTCGGTGCTCAGTGCTCAGGGTGCTAAGTGCTCAGTACTCAGGGTGCTCGGTGCTCAGTGCACAGGGTACTCAGTGCTCAGTGCTCGGCGTGCTGGGTGCTCAGTGCTCGGGGTGCTGGGTGCTCAGTGCTCATGGTGCTGTTTGCTCAGTACTCAGTGTGCTCAGTGCTCAGGGTGCTGGGTGCTCAGAAGTCAGGGTGCTGGGTGCTCAGTTCTCAGGGTGCTGGGTGCTCAGTACTCAGGGTGCTTGGTGCTCAGTACTCATGGTGCTGGGTGCTCAGTGCTCATGGTGCTGGGTGCTCAGTGCTCAGGGTGCTCAGTGCTCAGTACTCAGGGTGCTGGGTGCTCAGTACTCAGGGTGCTGGGTGCTCAGTGCTCGGGGTGCCCGGTGCTCAGTGCTCGGGGTGCTCGGTGCTCAGTTCTCAGGGTGCTGGGTGCTCAGTACTCAAGGTGCTGGGTGCTCAGTGCTGGGTGCTCAGTGCTCCGGGTGCTGGGTGCTCAGTGCTCGGGGTGCTGGGTGCTCAGTACACATGGTGGTCGGTGCTCAGTACTCAGGGTGCTGGGTGCTCAGTGCTCGGGGTGCTGGGTGGTCTGTACTCAGGGTGCTGGGTGCTCAGTGCTCGGGGTGCTCGGTGCTCAGTACGTTGGGTGCTCAGTACTCAGGGTGCTGGGTGCACAGTGCTCAGGGTGCTGGGTGCTCAGTGCTCAGGGTGCTGGGTGCTCAGTGCTCAGGGTGCTGGGTGCTCAGTGCTCAGGGTGTTGGGTTCTCAGTGCTCAGGGTGCTGCGTGCTCAGTGCTCTGTGTGCTTGGTGCTCAGTACTCAGGGTGCTGGGTGCTCAGTGCTCAGGGTGCTGGCTGCTCAGTGCTCAGGCTGCTCAGTGCTCAGTACTCAGGGTGCTCGGTGCTCAGTGCACAGGGTGCTCAGTGCTCAGTGCTCGGGGTGCTGGGTGCTCAGTGTTCGGGGTGCTGGGTGCTCAGTGCTCAGGGTGCTGGGTGCTCAGTACTCAGTGTGCTCGGTGCTCAGTGCTCAGGGTGCTGGGTGCTCAGTACTCAGGGTGCTGGGTACTCAGTGCTCAGGGCGCTCGGTGCTCAGTACTCGGGGTGCTGGGTGCTCATTCTCAGGGTGCTGGGGGCTCAGTGCTCGGGGTGCTGGGTGCTCAGTACTCAGGGTGCTGGGTGCTCAGTGCTCAGGGTGCTGGGTGCTCAGTACTCAGGTGCTGGGTGCTCAGTGCTCAGGGTGCTCAGTGCTCAGTACTCAGGGTGCTGGGAGCTCAGTACTCAGGGTGCTGGGTGCTCAGTGCTCGGGGTGCCCGGTGCTCAGTGCTCGGGGTGCTCGGTGCTCAGTTCTCAGGGTGCTGGCTGCTCAGTACTCAAGGTGCTGGGTGCTCAGTGCTGGGTGCTCAGTGCTCCGGGTGCTGGGTGCTCAGTGCTCGGGGTGCTGGGTGCTCAGTACTCAGGGTGCTCGGTGCTCAGTACTCAGGGTGCTGGGTGCTCAGTGCTCGGGGTGCTGGGTGCTCAGTACTCAGGGTGCTGGGTGCTCAGTGCTCGGGGTGCTCGGTGCTCAGTACGTTGGGTGCTCAGTACTCAGGGTGCTGGGTGCTCAGTGCTCAGGGTGCTGGGTGCTCAGTGCTCAGGGTGCTGGGTGCTCAGTGCTCAGGGTGCTGGGTGCTCATTACTCGGGGTGCTCAGTGCTCAGTACTCAGGGTGCTGGTTGCTCAGTGCTCAGGGTGCTGGGTACTCAGTACTCAGGGTGCTGGGTGCTCGGTGCTCAGTACTCTGGGTGCTCAGTACTCAGGGTGCTGGGTGCTCAGTGCTCAGTACTCAGCGTTCTGGGTGCTCAGTGCTCGGGGTGCTAGGTGCTCAGTACTCAGGGTGCTGGGTGCTCAGTGCTCGGGGTGCTCGGTGCTCAGTACTCTGGGTGCTCAGTACTCAGGGTGCTGGGTGCTCAGTGCTCAGGGTGCTCGTTGCTTAGTACTCAGGGTGCTGGGTGCTCAGTACTCAGGGTGCTGGGTGCTCAGTGCTCAGGGTGCTGGGTGCTCAGTGCTCAGGGTGCTGGCTGCTCAGTGCTCAGGGTGCTCGGTGCTCAGTGCTCGGGGTGCTGGGTGCTCAGTACTCAGGGTGCTCAGTGCTCAGTGCTCTGGGTGCTGGGTGCTCTGTGCTCGGGGTGCTGGGTGCTCATTGCTCAGGGTGCTGGGTGCTCAGTACTCAGGGTGCTCAGTGCTCAGTGCTCGGGGTGCTGGGTGCTCAGTGCTCGGGGTGCTGGGTGCTCAGTTCTCAGGGTGCTGTGTGCTCAGTGCTCAGGGTTCTGGGTGCTCAGTGCTCGGGGCGCTGGGTACTCAGTGCTCGGGGTGCTCGGAGCTCAGTACTCAGTGTGCTGTGTGCTCAGTGCTCGGGGTGCTCGGTGCTCAGTACTCAGGGTGCTGGGTGCTCAGTGCTCGGGGTGCTCGGTGCTCAGTACGTTGTGTGCTCACTACTCAGGGTGCTGGGTGCTCAGTGCTCAGGGTGCTGGGTACTCAGTGCTCGGGGTGCTCAGAGCTCAGTACTCAGTGTGCTGTGTGCTCAGTGCTCGGGGTGCTCGGTGCTCAGTACTCAGGGTGCTGGGTGCTCAGTGCTCGGGGTGCTCGGTGCTCAGTACGTTGTGTGCTCACTACTCAGGGTGCTGGGTGCTCAGTGCTCAGGGTGCTGGGTGCTGAGTGCTCAGGGTGCTGGGTGCTCAGTGCTCAGGGTGCTGGGTGCTCAGTACTCAGGGTGCTGGGTGCGCAGTGCTCGGGGTGCAGGGTGCTGAGTGCTCAGGGTGCTGGGTGCTCAGTGCTCAGGGTGCTGGGTGCTCAGTACTCGGGGTGCTGGGTGCTCAGTACTCAGGGTGCTGGGTGCTCAGTACTCAGGGTGCTGGGTGATCAGTACTCGGGTGCTGGGTGCTCAGTGCTCAGAGTGCTGGGGGCTCAGTGCTCGGGGTGCTGGGTGCTCAGTGCTCAGTACTCAGGGTGCTGGGTGCTCAGTGCTCTTGGTGCTGGGTGCACAGTGCTCAGTACTCAGGGTGCTGGGTGCTCAGTGCTCAGGGTGTTGGGTGCTCAGTGCTCAGGGTGCTGGGTTCTCAGTGCTCAGGGTACTGGGTGCTCAGTGGTCAGGGTGCTGGGTACTCATTGCTCGGGGTGCTGGGTGCTCAGTACTCAGGGTGCTGGATGCTCAGTACTCAGTGTGCTCAGTGCTCAGTACTCAGGGTGCTCAGTGCTCAGGGTGCTGGGTGCTCAGTGCTCGGGGTGCTGGGTGCTCAGTCCTCAGGGTGCTGGGTGCTGAGTGCTCAGGGTGCTCGGTGCTCAGTGCTCAGGGTGCTGGGTGCTCAGTACTCAGGGTGCTGGGTGCTCAGTGCTCGGGGTGCTCTGTGCTCAGTGCTCAAGGTGCTGGGTGCTCAGTACTCAGGGTGATCATTGCTCAGGGTGCTGGGTGCTCAGTTCTCAGGGTGCTGGGTGCTCAGTTCTCAGGGTGCTGCGTGCTCAGTGCTCAGGGTGCTGGTTGCTCAGTGCTCAGGGTGCTGGGTGCTCAGTACTCAGGGTGCTGGGTGCTCAGTGCTCGGGGTGCTGGGTGCTCAGTGCTCAGGGTGCTGGGTGCTCAGTGCTTAGGGTGCTGGTTGCTCAGTACTCGGGGTGCTGGGTGCTCAGTACTCAGGGTGCTGGGTGCGCAGTGCTCGGGGTGCTGGGTGCTCAGTGCTCAGGGTGCTGGGTGCTCAGTGCTCAGGGTGCTGGTTGCTCAGTACTCGGGGTGCTGGGTGCTCAGTACTCAGGGTGCTGGGTGCTCAGTACTCAGGGTGCTCAGTGCTCAGTACTCAGGGTGCTCAGTGCTCAGTACTCAGGGTGCTCAGTGCTCAGGGTGCTGGGTGCTCAGTGCTCGGGGTGCTGGGTGCTCAGTCCTAAGGGTGCTGGGTGCTCAGTGCTCAGGGTGCTGGGTGCTCAGTGCTCAGGGTGCTGGGTGCTCAGTACTCAGGGTGCTGGGTGCTCAGTGCTCGGGGTGCTGGGTGCTCAGTACTCAGGGTGCTTGGTGCTCAGTGCTCAGGGTGCTGGGTGCTCAGTGCTCAGGGTGCTCGGTGCTTAGTACTCGGGGTGCTGGGTGCTCAGTACTCAGGGTTCTGGGTGCTCAGTGCTATGGGTGCTGGGTGCTCAGTGCTCAGGGTGCTGGGTGCTCAGTACTCAGGGTGCTGGGTGCTCAGTACTCAGGGTGCTGGGTGCTCAGTGCTCGGGGTGCTGGGTGCTCAGTGCTCAGGGTGCTGGGTGCTCAGTGCTCGGGGTGCTCAGTACTCAGGGTGCTGTGTGTTCAGTGCTCAGGGTGCTGGGTACTCAGTACTCAGGGTGCTCGGTGCTTAGTACTCAGGGTGCTGGGTGCTCAGTACTCCGGGTGCTGGGTGCTCAGTGCTCGGGGTGCTCTGTGCTCAGTGCTCAAGGTGCTGGGTGCTCAGAACTCAGGGTGATCATTGCTCAGGGTGCTGGGTGCTCAGTTCTCAGGGTGCTGGGTGCCCAGTACTCAGGGTGCTCAGTGCTCAGTACTCAGGGTGCTCAGTGCTCAGTACTAAGGGTGCTCAGTGATCAGGCTGCTGGGTGCTCAGTACTCGGGGTGCTCGGTGCTCAGTCCTCAGGGTGCTGGGTGCTCAGTACTCAGGGAGCTGGGTGCTCAGTACTCAGGGTGCTGGGTGCTCAGTACTCGGGTGCTGGGTGCTCAGTGCTCAGGGTGCTGGGTGCTCAGTGCTTGGGGTGCTGGGTGCTCAGTGCTCAGTACTCAGGGTGCTGGGGGCTCAGTGCTCGGGGTGCTGGGTGCTCAGTGCTCAGTAATCAGGGTGCTGGGTGCTCAGTGCTCAGGGTGCTGGGTGCTCAGTGCTCAGGGTGCTGGGTGCTCAGTGCTCAGGGTGCTGGGTGCTCAGTGCTCAGGGTGCTCGGTGCTCAGTGCTCAGGGTGCTGGGTGCTCAGTACTCAGGGTGCTGGGTGCTCAGTGCTCGGGGTGCTGGGTGCTCAGTACTCAGGGTGCTGGGTGCTCAGTGCTCAGGGTGCTGGGTGCTCAGTGCTCAGGGTGCTCGGTGCTTAGTACTCGGGGTGCTGGGTGCTCAGTACTCAGGGTTCTGGGTGCTCAGTGCTCAGGGTGCTGGGTGCTCAGTGCTCAGGGTGCTGGGTGCTCAGTACTCAGGGTGCTGGGTGCTCAGTACTCAGGGTGCTGGGTGCTCAGTTCTCAGGGTGCTTTGTGCTCAGTGCTCGGGGTGCTGGGTGCTCAGTGCTCGGGGTGCTCGGTGCTCAGTACTCAGGGTGCTGGGTGCTCAGTGCTCGGGGTGCTCAGAACTCAGGGTGCTGTGTGTTCAGTGCTCAGGGTGCTGGGTACTCAGTACTCAGGGTGCTCGGTGCTTAGTACTCAGGGTGCTGGGTGCTCAGTACTCCGGGTGCTGGGTGCTCAGTGCTCGGGGTGCTCTGTGCTCAGTGCTCAAGGTGCTGGGTGCTCAGTACTCAGGGTGATCATTGCTCAGGGTGATGGGTGCTCAGTTCTCAGGGTGCTGGGTGCTCAGTGCTCGGGGTGCTGGGTGCTCAGTGCTCAGTACTCAGGGTGCTGGGTGCTCAGTGCTCTTGGTGCTGGGTGCACAGTGCTCAGTACTCAGGGTGCTGGGTGCTCAGTGCTCAGGGTGTTGGGTGCTCAGTGCTCAGGGTGCTGGGTGCTCAGTGCTCAGGGTGCTGGGTGCTCAGTGCTCAGGGTGCTGGGTACTCAGTGCTCGGGGTGCTGGGTGCTCAGTACTCGGGGTGCTGGGTGCTCAGTACTCAGGGTGCTCAGTGCTCAGTACTCAGGGTGCTCAGTGCTCAGTACTCAGGGTGCTCAGTGCTCAGGGTGCTGGGTGCTCAGTGCTCGGGGTGCTGGGTGCTCAGTCCTCACCGTGCTCAGTGCTCAGTACTCAGGGTGCTCAGTGCTCAGTACTCAGGGTGCTCAGTGCTCAGGGTGCTGGGTGCTCAGTGCTCGGGGTGCTGGGTGCTCAGTCCTCAGGGTGCTGGGTGCTGAGTGCTCAGGGTGCTGGGTGCTCAGTACTCAGGGTGCTGGGTGCTCAGTGCTCAGGGTGCTGGTTGCTCAGTGCTCAGGGTGCTGGGTGCTCAGTACTCAGGGTGCTGGGTGCTCAGTGCTCGGGGCGCTGGGTGCTCAGTGCTCGGGGTGCTCAGAGCTCAGTACTCAGGGTGCTGGGTGCTCAGTGCTCGGGGTGCTGGGTGCTGAGTACTCAGGGTGCTGGGTGCTCAGTGCTCGAAGTGCTCGGTGCTCAGTACGTTGGGTGCTCACTACTCAGGGTGCTGGGTGCTCAGTGCTCAGGGTGCTGGGTGCTCAGTGCTCAGGGTGCTGGGTGCTCAGTGCTCAGGGTGCTGGGTGCTCAGTACTCAGGGTGCTGGGTGCGCAGTGCTCGGTGTGCTGGGTGCTCAGTGCTCAGGGTGCTGGGTGCTCAGTGCTCAGGGTGCTGGGTGCTCAGTGCTCGGGGCGCTGGGTGCTCAGTGCTCGGGGTTCTCGGAGCTCAGTACTCAGTGTGCTGGGTGCTCAGTGCTGGGGGTGCTCGGTGCTCAGTACTCAGGGTGCTGGGTGCTCAGTGCTCGGGGTGCTCGGTGCTCAGTACGTTGGGTGCTCACTACTCAGGGTGCTGGGTGCTCAGTGCTCAGGTTGCTGGGTGCTGAGTGCTCAGGGTGCTGGGTGCTCAGTGCTCTGGGTGCTGGGTGCTCAGTACTCAGGGTGCTGGGTGCGCAGTGCTCGGGGTGCTGGGTGCTCAGTGCTCAGGGTGCTGGGTGCTCAGTGCTCAGGGTGCTGGGTGCTCAGTACTCGGGGTGCTGGGTGCTCAGTACTCAGGGTGCTGGGTGCTCAGTACTCAGGGTGCTGGGTGATCAGTACTCGGGTGCTGGGTGCTCAGTGCTCAGAGCGCTGGGTGCTCAGTGCTCGGTGTGCTCGGTGCTCAGTGCTCAGTACTCAGGGTGCTGGGTGCTCAGTGCTCTTGGTGCTGGGTGCACAGTGCTCAGTACTCAGGGTGCTGGGTGCTCAGTGCTCAGGGTGCTGGGTGCTCAGTGCTCAGGGTGCTGGGTGCTCAGTGCTCAGGGTGCTGGGTGCTCAGTGCTCAGGGTGCTGGGTACTCAGTGCACGGGGTGCTGGGTGCTCAGTACTCAGGGTGCTGGGTGCTCAGTACTCAGGGTGCTGGTTGCTCAGTGCTCAGGGTGCTGGGTGCTCAGTACTCAGGGTGCTGGGTGCTCAGTGCTCGGGGCGCTGGGTGCTCAGTGCTCGGGGTGCTCGGAGCTCAGTACTCAGGGTGCTGGGTGCTCAGTGCTCAGGGTGCTGGGTGCTCAGTGCTCAGGGTGCTGGGTGCTCAGTGCTCGGGGCGCTGGGTGCTCAGTGCTCGGGGTGCTCGGAGCTCAGTACTCAGGGTGCTGGGTGCACAGTGCTCAGGGTGCTGGGTGCTCAGTTCTCAGGGTGCTGGGTGCTCAGTACTCAGGGTGCTGGGTGCTCAGTGCTCGGGGCGCTGGGTGCTCAGTGCTCGGGGTGCTCGGAGCTCAGTACTCAGGGTGCTGGGTGCTCAGTGCTCAGGGTGCTGGGTGCTCAGTGCTCAGGGTGCTGGTTGCTCAGTGCTCAGGGTGCTGGGTGCTCAGTACTCAGGGTGCTGGGTGCTCAGTGCTCAGGGCGCTGGGTGCTCAGTGCTCGGGGTGCTCGGAGCTCAGTACTCAGGGTGCTGGGTGCTCAGTGCTTGGGGTGCTGGGTGCTGAGTACTCAGGGTGCTGGGTGCTCAGTGCTCGGGGTGCCCGGTGCTCAGTGCTCGGGGTGCTCGGTGCTCAGTTCTCAGGGTGCTGGGTGCTCAGTACTCAAGGTGCTGGGTGCTCAGTGCTGGGTGCTCAGTGCTCCGGGTGCTGGGTGCTCAGTGCTCGGGGTGCTGGGTGCTCAGTACACATGGTGGTCGGTGCTCAGTACTCAGGGTGCTGGGTGCTCAGTGCTCGGGGTGCTGGGTGGTCTGTACTCAGGGTGCTGGGTGCTCAGTGCTCGGGGTGCTCGGTGCTCAGTACGTTGGGTGCTCAGTACTCAGGGTGCTGGGTGCACAGTGCTCAGGGTGCTGGGTGCTCAGTGCTCAGGGTGCTGGGTGCTCAGTGCTCAGGGTGCTGGGTGCTCAGTGCTCAGGGTGTTGGGTTCTCAGTGCTCAGGGTGCTGCGTGCTCAGTGCTCTGTGTGCTTGGTGCTCAGTACTCAGGGTGCTGGGTGCTCAGTGCTCAGGGTGCTGGCTGCTCAGTGCTCAGGCTGCTCAGTGCTCAGTACTCAGGGTGCTCGGTGCTCAGTGCACAGGGTGCTCAGTGCTCAGTGCTCGGGGTGCTGGGTGCTCAGTGTTCGGGGTGCTGGGTGCTCAGTGCTCAGGGTGCTGGGTGCTCAGTACTCAGTGTGCTCGGTGCTCAGTGCTCAGGGTGCTGGGTGCTCAGTACTCAGGGTGCTGGGTACTCAGTGCTCAGGGTGCTCGGTGCTCAGTACTCGGGGTGCTGGGTGCTCATTCTCAGGGTGCTGGGGGCTCAGTGCTCGGGGTGCTGGGTGCTCAGTACTCAGGGTGCTGGGTGCTCAGTGCTCAGGGTGCTGGGTGCTCAGGACTCAGGTGCTGGGTGCTCAGTGCTCAGGGTGCTCAGTGCTCAGTACTCAGGGTGCTGGGAGCTCAGTACTCAGGGTGCTGGGTGCTCAGTGCTCGGGGTGCCCGGTGCTCAGTGCTCGGGGTGCTCGGTGCTCAGTTCTCAGGGTGCTGGCTGCTCAGTACTCAAGGTGCTGGGTGCTCAGTGCTGGGTGCTCAGTGCTCCGGGTGCTGGGTGCTCAGTGCTCGGGGTGCTGGGTGCTCAGTACTCAGGGTGCTCGGTGCTCAGTACTCAGGGTGCTGGGTGCTCAGTGCTCGGGGTGCTGGGTGCTCAGTACTCAGGGTGCTGGGTGCTCAGTGCTCGGGGTGCTCGGTGCTCAGTACGTTGGGTGCTCAGTACTCAGGGTGCTGGGTGCTCAGTGCTCAGGGTGCTGGGTGCTCAGTGCTCAGGGTGCTGGGTGCTTAGTGCTCAGGGTGCTGGGTGCTCAGTGCTCAGGGTGCTGGGTCCTCAGTGCTCAGGGTGCTCGGTGCTCAGTGCTCAGGGTGCTAAGTGCTCAGTACTCAGGGTGCTCGGTGCTCAGTGCACAGGGTACTCAGTGCTCAGTGCTCGGCGTGCTGGGTGCTCAGTGCTCGGGGTGCTGGGTGCTCAGTGCTCATGGTGCTGTTTGCTCAGTACTCAGTGTGCTCAGTGCTCAGGGTGCTGGGTGCTCAGAAGTCAGGGTGCTGGGTGCTCAGTTCTCAGGGTGCTGGGTGCTCAGTACTCAGGGTGCTTGGTGCTCAGTACTCATGGTGCTGGGTGCTCAGTGCTCATGGTGCTGGGTGCTCAGTGCTCAGGGTGCTCAGTGCTCAGTACTCAGGGTGCTGGGTGCTCAGTACTCAGGGTGCTGGGTGCTCAGTGCTCGGGGTGCCCGGTGCTCAGTGCTCGGGGTGCTCGGTGCTCAGTTCTCAGGGTGCTGGGTGCTCAGTACTCAAGGTGCTGGGTGCTCAGTGCTGGGTGCTCAGTGCTCCGGGTGCTGGGTGCTCAGTGCTCGGGGTGCTGGGTGCTCAGTACACATGGTGGTCGGTGCTCAGTACTCAGGGTGCTGGGTGCTCAGTGCTCGGGGTGCTGGGTGGTCTGTACTCAGGGTGCTGGGTGCTCAGTGCTCGGGGTGCTCGGTGCTCAGTACGTTGGGTGCTCAGTACTCAGGGTGCTGGGTGCACAGTGCTCAGGGTGCTGGGTGCTCAGTGCTCAGGGTGCTGGGTGCTCAGTGCTCAGGGTGCTGGGTGCTCAGTGCTCAGGGTGTTGGGTTCTCAGTGCTCAGGGTGCTGCGTGCTCAGTGCTGTGTGTGCTTGGTGCTCAGTACTCAGGGTGCTGGGTGCTCAGTGCTCAGGGTGCTGGCTGCTCAGTGCTCAGGCTGCTCAGTGCTCAGTACTCAGGGTGCTCGGTGCTCAGTGCACAGGGTGCTCAGTGCTCAGTGCTCGGGGTGCTGGGTGCTCAGTGTTCGGGGTGCTGGGTGCTCAGTGCTCAGGGTGCTGGGTGCTCAGTACTCAGTGTGCTCGGTGCTCAGTGCTCAGGGTGCTCGGTGCTCAGTACTCGGGGTGCTGGGTGCTCATTCTCAGGGTGCTGGGGGCTCAGTGCTCGGGGTGCTGGGTGCTCAGTACTCAGGGTGCTGGGGGCTCAGTGCTCAGGGTGCTGGGTGCTCAGTACTCAGGTGCTGGGTGCTCAGTGCTCAGGGTGCTCAGTGCTCAGTACTCAGGGTGCTGGGAGCTCAGTACTCAGGGTGCTGGGTGCTCAGTGCTCGGGGTGCCCGGTGCTCAGTGCTCGGGGTGCTCGGTGCTCAGTTCTCAGGGTGCTGGCTGCTCAGTACTCAAGGTGCTGGGTGCTCAGTGCTGGGTGCTCAGTGCTCCGGGTGCTGGGTGCTCAGTGCTCGGGGTGCTGGGTGCTCAGTACTCAGGGTGCTCGGTGCTCAGTACTCAGGGTGCTGGGTGCTCAGTGCTCGGGGTGCTGGGTGCTCAGTACTCAGGGTGCTGGGTGCTCAGTGCTCGGGGTGCTCGGTGCTCAGTACGTTGGGTGCTCAGTACTCAGGGTGCTGGGTGCTCAGTGCTCAGGGTGCTGGGTGCTCAGTGCTCAGGGTGCTGGGTGCTCAGTGCTCAGGGTGCTGGGTGCTCAGTGCTCAGGGTGCTGGGTCCTCAGTGCTCAGGGTGCTCGGTGCTCAGTGCTCAGGGTGCTAAGTGCTCAGTACTCAGGGTGCTCGGTGCTCAGTGCACAGGGTACTCAGTGCTCAGTGCTCGGCGTGCTGGGTGCTCAGTGCTCGGGGTGCTGGGTGCTCAGTGCTCATGGTGCTGTTTGCTCAGTACTCAGTGTGCTCAGTGCTCAGGGTGCTGGGTGCTCAGAAGTCAGGGTGCTGGGTGCTCAGTTCTCAGGGTGCTGGGTGCTCAGTACTCAGGGTGCTTGGTGCTCAGTACTCATGGTGCTGGGTGCTCAGTGCTCAGGGTGCTCGGTGCTCAGTACTCATGGTGCTGGGTGCTCATTCTCGGGGTGCTGGGTGCTCAGTACTCAGGTTGCTCAGTACTCTGGGTACTCGGTGCTCAGTACTAATGGTGCTGGGTGCTCAGTACTCAGGGTGCTCAGTGCTCAGTTCTCAGGGTGCTCGGTGCTCAGTGTTTGGGGTGCTGGGTGCTCAATACTCAGCGTGCTGGGTGCTCAATGCTGGGTGCTCAGTGCTCCGGGTGCTGGTTGCTCAGTGCTCTGGGTGCTGGGTGCTCAGTGCTCAGGGTGCTGTTTGCTCAGTACACAGTGTGCTCAGTGCTCAGGGTGCTGGGTGCTCAGAACTCAGGGTGCTGGGTGCTCAGTACTCAGGGTGCTGGGTCCTCAGTACTCAGGGTGCTTGGTGCTCAGTACTCATGGTGCTGGGTGCTCAGTGCTCAGGGTGCTGGGTGCTCAGTACTCATGGTGCTGGGTGCTCATTCTCGGGGTGCTGGGTGCTCAGTACTCAGGTTGCTCAGTACTCTGGGTACTCGGTGGTCAGTACTCATGGTGCTGGGTGCTCAGTACTCAAGGTGCTCGGTGCTCAGTTCTCAGGGTGCTCGGTGCTCAGTGTTTGGGGTGCTGGGTGCTCAGTACTCAGCGTGCTGGGTGCTCAGTGCTCAGGGTGCTGGGTGCTCAGGGCTCAGGGTGCTGGGTGCTCAGTACTCAGTGCTCAGGATGCTGGGGGCTCAGTGCTCAGGGTGCTGGGTACTCAGTGCTCAGGGTGCTCAGTGCTCAGTACTCAGGGTGCTGGGTGCTCAGTACTCAGGGTGCTGGGTGCTCAGTGCTCGGTGTACACGGTGCTCAGTGCTCGGGGTGCTCGGTGCTCAGTTCTCAGGGAGCTGGGTGCTCAGTACTCAGGGTGCTGGGTGCTCAGTGCTGGGTGCTCAGTGCTCCGGGTGCTGGGTGCTCAGTGCTCGGGGTGCTGGGTGCTC
This sequence comes from Microtus oregoni, assembly GCF_018167655.1. Lineage (NCBI taxonomy): Eukaryota > Metazoa > Chordata > Mammalia > Rodentia > Cricetidae > Microtus > Microtus oregoni. The sequence continues at coordinate 50,164 of NW_024543545.1, read as the reverse complement.
AGTACTCAGGGTGCTCGGTGCTCAGTACTCAGGGTGCTGGGTGCTCAGTGCTCGGGGTGCTGGGTGCTCAGTACTCAGGGTGCTGGGTGCTCAGTGCTCGGGGTGCTCGGTGCTCAGTACGTTGGGTGCTCAGTACTCAGGGTGTTGGGTGCTCAGTGCTCAGGGTGCTGGGTGCTCAGTGCTCAGGGTGCTGGGTGCTCAGTGCTCAGGGTGCTGGGTTCTCAGTGCTCAGGGTGCTGGGTGGTCAGTGCTCAGGGTGCTTGGTGCTCAGTACTCAGGGTGCTTGGTGCTCAGTGCTCAGGGTGCTGGGTGCTCAGTGCTCGGGGTGCAGGGTGCTCAGTACTCAGGGTGCTGGTTGCTCAGTACTCGGGGTGCTGGGTGCTCAGTGCTCAGCGTGCTGGGTGCTCAGTACTCAGGGTGCTCGGTGCTCAGTGCTTGGGGTGCTGGGTGCTCAGTACTCAGGGTTCTCGGTGCTCAGTACTCAGGGTTCCCAGTGCTCAGTACACAGGGTGCTGGGTACTCAGTGCTCAGGGTGCTGGGTGCTCAGTACTCAGGGTGCTCAGTGCTCAGTACTCGGGGTGCTTGGTGCTCAGTACTCAGGGTGCTCAGTGCTCAGTACTCAGGGTGCTGGGTTCTCAGTGCTCGGGGCGCTGGGTGCTCAGCGCTCGGGTTGCTGGGTGCTCAGTACTCGGGGTGCTGGGTGCTCAGTGCTCAGCGTGCTGGGTGCTCAGTACTCAGGGTGCTCGGTGCTCAGTGCTTGGGGTGCTGGGTGCTCAGTACTCAGGGTGCTCGGTCCTCAGTACTCAGGGTTCTCAGTGCTCAGTACTCAGGGTGCTGGGTACTCAATGCTCAGGGTGCTGGGTGCTCAGTACTCAGGGTGCTCAGTGCTCAGTACTTGGGGTGCTTGGTGCTCAGTACTCAGGGTGCTCAGTGCTCAGTACTCGGGGTGCTGGGTACTCAATGCTCAGGGTGCTGGGTGCTCAGTACTCAGGGTGCTCAGTGCTCAGTACTTGGGGTGCTGGGTGCTCAGTGCTCGGGGTGCTGGGTGGTCTGTACTCAGGGTGCTGGGTGCTCAGTGCTCGGGGTGCTCGGTGCTCAGTACGTTGGGTGCTCAGTACTCAGGGTGCTGGGTGCTCAGTGCTCAGGGTGCTGGGTGCTCAGTGCTCAGGGTGCTGGGTGCTCAGTGCTCAGGGTGCTGGGTGCTCAGTGCTCAGGGTGTTGGGTTCTCAGTGCTCAGGGTGCTGGGTGCTCAGTGCTCTGGGTGCTTGGTGCTCAGTACTCAGGGTGCTGGGTGCTCAGTGCTCAGGGTGCTGGGTGCTCAGTGCTCAGGGTGCTCAGTGCTCAGTACTCAGGGTGCTCGGTGCTCAGTGCACAGGGTGATCAGTGCTCAGTGCTCGGGGTGCTGGGTGCTCAGTGTTCGGGGTGCTGGGTGCTCAGTGCTCAGGGTGCTGGGTGCTCAGTACTCAGTGTGCTGGGTGCTCAGTGCTCAGGGTGCTGGGTGCTCAGTACTCAGGGTGCTGGGTACTCAGTGCTCAGGGTGCTCGGTGCTCAGTACTCGGGGTGCTGGGTGCTCATTCTCAGGGTGCTGGGTGCTCAGTGCTCGGGGTGCTGGGTGCTCAGTACTCAGGGTGCTGGGTGCTCAGTGCTCGGGGTGCTGGGTGCTCAGTACTCAGGGTGCTGGGTGCTCAGTGCTCAGGGTGCTCAGTGCTCAGTACTCAGGGTGCTGGGTGCTCAGTACTCAGGGTGCTGGGTGCTCAGTGCTCGGGGTGCCCGGTGCTCAGTGCTCGGGGTGCTCGGTGCTCAGTTCTCAGGGTGCTGGCTGCTCAGTACTCAAGGTGCTGGGTTCTCAGTGCTGGGTGCTCAGTGCTCCGGGTGCTGGGTGCTCAGTGCTCGGGGTGCTGGGTGCTCAGTACTCAGGGTGCTCGGTGCTCAGTACTCAGGGTGCTGGGTGCTCAGTGCTCGGGGTGCTGGGTGCTCAGTACTCAGGGTGCTGGGTGCTCAGTGCTCGGGGTGCTCGGTGCTCAGTACGTTGGGTGCTCAGTACTCAGGGTGCTGGGTGCTCAGTGCTCAGGGTGCTGGGTGCTCAGTGCTCAGCGTGCTGGGTGCTCAGTGCTCAGGGTGCTGGGTGCTCAGTGCTCAGGGTGCTGGGTTCTCAGTGCTCAGGGTGCTGGGTGCTCAGTGCTCTGGGTGCTGGGTGCTCAGTGCTCAGGGTGCTCAGTGCTCAGTACTCAGGGTGCTCGGTGCTCAGAGCACAGGGTGCTCAGTGCTCAGTGCTCGGGGTGCTGGGTGCTCAGTGCTCAGGGTGCTGGGTCCTCAGTGCTCAGGGTGCTGGGTGCTCAGTGCTCAGGGTGCTAAGTGCTCAGTACTCAGGGTGCTCGGTGCTCAGTGCACAGGGTACTCAGTGCTCAGTGCTCGGGGTGCTCGGTGCTCAGTGTTTGGGGTGCTGGGTGCTCAATACTCAGCGTGCTGGGTGCTCAATGCTGGGTGCTCAGTGCTCCGGGTGCTGGGTGATCAGTGCTCTGGGTGCTGGGTGCTCAGTGCTCAGGGTGCTGGTTGCTCAGTACACAGTGTGCTCAGTGCTCAGGGTGCTGGGTGCTCAGAACTCAGGGTGCTGTGTGCTCAGTACTCAGGGTGCTGGGTCCTCAGTACTCACGGTGCTTGGTGCTCAGTACTCATGGTGCTGGGTGCTCAGTGCTCAGGGTGCTGGGTGCTCAGTACTCATGGTGCTGGGTGCTCATTCTCGGGGTGCTGGGTGCTCAGTACTCAGGTTGCTCAGTACTCTGGGTACTCGGTGCTCAGTACTCATGGTGCTGGGTGCTCAGTACTCAAGGTGCTCGGTGCTCAGTTCTCAGGGTGCTCGGTGCTCAGTGTTTGGGGTGCTGGGTGCTCAGTACTCAGCGTGCTGGGTGCTCAGTGCTCAGGGTGCTGGGTGCTCAGGGCTCAGGGTGCTGGGTGCTCAGTACTCAGTGCTCAGGATGCTGGGGGCTCAGTGCTCAGGGTGCTGGGTACTCAGTGCTCAGGGTGCTCAGTGGTCAGTACTCAGGGTGCTGGGTGCTCAGTACTCAGGGTGCTGGGTGCTCAGTGCTCGGTGTACCCGGTGCTCAGTGCTCGGGGTGCTCGGTGCTCAGTTCTCAGGGAGCTGGGTGCTCAGTACTCAGGGTGCTGGGTGCTCAGTGCTGGGTGCTCAGTGCTCCGGGTGCTGGGTGCTCAGTGCTCGTGGTGCTGGGTGCTCAGTACTCAGGCTGCTCGGTGCTCAGTACTCAGGGTGCTGGGTGCTCAGTGCTCGGGGTGCTGGGTGCTCAGTACTCAGGGTGCTGGGTGCTCAGTGCTCGGGGTGCTCGGTGCTCAGTACGTTGGGTGCTCAATACTCAGGGTGCTGGGTGCTCAGTGCTCAGGGTGCTGGGTGCTCAGTGCTCAGGGTGCTGGGTGCTCAGTGCTCAGGGTGCTGGGTTCTCAGTGCTCAGGGTGCTGGGTGGACAGTGCTCAGGGTGCTTGGTGCTCAGTACTCAGGGTGCTTGGTGCTCAGTGCTCAGGGTGCTGGGTGCTCAGTGCTCGGTGTGCAGGGTGCTCAGTACTCAGGGTGCTGGTTGCTCAGTACTCGGGGTGCTGGGTGCTCAGTGCTCAGCGTGCTGGGTGCTCAGTACTCAGGGTGCTCGGTGCTCAGTGCTTGGGGTGCTGGGTGCTCAGTACTCAGGGTTCCCAGTGCTCAGTACACAGGGTGCTGGGTACTCAGTGCTCAGGGTGCTGGGTGCTCAGTACTCAGGGTGCTCAGTGCTCAGTACTCGGGGTGCTTGGTGCTCAGTACTCAGGGTGCTCAGTGCTCAGTACTCAGGGTGCTGGGTTCTCAGTGCTCGGGGCGCTGGGTGCTCAGCGCTCGGGGTGCTGGGTGCTCAGTACTCAGGGTGCTGGGTGCTCAGTGCTCAGCGTGCTGGGTGCTCAGTACTCAGGGTGCTCGGTGCTCAGTGCTTGGGGTGCTGGGTGCTCAGTACTCAGGGTGCTCGCTGCTCAGTACTCAGGGTTCTCAGTGCTCAGTACTCAGGGTGCTGGGTACTCAATGCTCAGGGTGCTGGGTGCTCAGTACTCAGGGTGCTCAGTGCTCAGTACTCGGGGTGCTTGCTGCTCAGTACTCAGGGTGCTCAGTGCTCAGTACTCGGGGTGCTGGGTGCTCAGTGCTCAGGGTGCTCAGTGCTCAGTACTCAGTGCTCAGGGTGCTCAGTGCTCAGTGCTCAGGGTGCTGGGTGTTCAGTACTCAGGGTGCTGGGTGCTCAGTACTCAGGGTGGTGGGTGCTCAGTGCTCAGGGTCCTGGGTGCTCAGTGCTCAGGATGCTGGGTGCTCAGTACTCAGGGTACTGGGTACTCAGTACTCAGGGTGCTCGGTGCTCAGTACTCAGGGTGCTGGGTGCTCAGTGCCCAGGGTGCTGGGTGCTCAGTACTCAGGGTGCTGGGTGCTCAGTACTCAGGGTGCTGGGTGCTCAGTGCTCAGGGTGCTGGGTGCTCAGTACTCAGGGTGCTGGGTGCTCAGTACTCAGGGTGCTGGGTGCTCAGAGCTCGGGGTGCTGGGTGCTCAGTGCTCAGGTTGATCGGTGCTCAGTACTCTGGGTGCTGGGTGCTCAGTACACAGGGTGCTGGGTGCTCAGTCCTCAGGGTGCTCAGTGCTCAGGGTGCTGGGTGCTTAGTGCTCGCGGTGCTCGGTGCTCAGAACTCAGGGTGCTGGGTGCTCAGTACTCAGGGTGCTGGTTGCTCAGTGCTCAGGATGCTGGGTGCTCAGTGCTCATGGTGCTGGGTGCTCAGTGCTCAGGGTGCTCAGTGCTCAGTACTCAGGGTGCTGGGTGCTCAGTACTCAGGGTGCTGGGTGCTCAGTGCTCGGGGTGCCCGGTGCTCAGTGCTCGGGGTGCTCGGTGCTCAGTTCTCAGGGTGCTGGGTGCTCAGTACTCAAGGTGCTGGGTGCTCAGTGCTGGGTGCTCAGTGCTCCGGGTGCTGGGTGCTCAGTGCTCGGGGTGCTGGGTGCTCAGTACACATGGTGGTCGGTGCTCAGTACTCAGGGTGCTGGGTGCTCAGTGCTCGGGGTGCTGGGTGGTCTGTACTCAGGGTGCTGGGTGCTCAGTGCTCGGGGTGCTCGGTGCTCAGTACGTTGGGTGCTCAGTACTCAGGGTGCTGGGTGCACAGTGCTCAGGGTGCTGGGTGCTCAGTGCTCAGGGTGCTGGGTGCTCAGTGCTCAGGGTGCTGGGTGCTCAGTGCTCAGGGTGTTGGGTTCTCAGTGCTCAGGGTGCTGCGTGCTCAGTGCTCTGTGTGCTTGGTGCTCAGTACTCAGGGTGCTGGGTGCTCAGTGCTCAGGGTGCTGGCTGCTCAGTGCTCAGGCTGCTCAGTGCTCAGTACTCAGGGTGCTCGGTGCTCAGTGCACAGGGTGCTCAGTGCTCAGTGCTCGGGGTGCTGGGTGCTCAGTGTTCGGGGTGCTGGGTGCTCAGTGCTCAGGGTGCTGGGTGCTCAGTACTCAGTGTGCTCGGTGCTCAGTGCTCAGGGTGCTGGGTGCTCAGTACTCAGGGTGCTGGGTACTCAGTGCTCAGGGTGCTCGGTGCTCAGTACTCGGGGTGCTGGGTGCTCATTCTCAGGGTGCTGGGGGCTCAGTGCTCGGGGTGCTGGGTGCTCAGTACTCAGGGTGCTGGGTGCTCAGTGCTCAGGGTGCTGGGTGCTCAGGACTCAGGTGCTGGGTGCTCAGTGCTCAGGGTGCTCAGTGCTCAGTACTCAGGGTGCTGGGAGCTCAGTACTCAGGGTGCTGGGTGCTCAGTGCTCGGGGTGCCCGGTGCTCAGTGCTCGGGGTGCTCGGTGCTCAGTTCTCAGGGTGCTGGCTGCTCAGTACTCAAGGTGCTGGGTGCTCAGTGCTGGGTGCTCAGTGCTCCGGGTGCTGGGTGCTCAGTGCTCGGGGTGCTGGGTGCTCAGTACTCAGGGTGCTCGGTGCTCAGTACTCAGGGTGCTGGGTGCTCAGTGCTCGGGGTGCTGGGTGCTCAGTACTCAGGGTGCTGGGTGCTCAGTGCTCGGGGTGCTCGGTGCTCAGTACGTTGGGTGCTCAGTACTCAGGGTGCTGGGTGCTCAGTGCTCAGGGTGCTGGGTGCTCAGTGCTCAGGGTGCTGGGTGCTCAGTGCTCAGGGTGCTGGGTGCTCAGTGCTCAGGGTGCTGGGTCCTCAGTGCTCAGGGTGCTCGGTGCTCAGTGCTCAGGGTGCTAAGTGCTCAGTACTCAGGGTGCTCGGTGCTCAGTGCACAGGGTACTCAGTGCTCAGTGCTCGGCGTGCTGGGTGCTCAGTGCTCGGGGTGCTGGGTGCTCAGTGCTCATGGTGCTGTTTGCTCAGTACTCAGTGTGCTCAGTGCTCAGGGTGCTGGGTGCTCAGAAGTCAGGGTGCTGGGTGCTCAGTTCTCAGGGTGCTGGGTGCTCAGTACTCAGGGTGCTTGGTGCTCAGTACTCATGGTGCTGGGTGCTCAGTGCTCATGGTGCTGGGTGCTCAGTGCTCAGGGTGCTCAGTGCTCAGTACTCAGGGTGCTGGGTGCTCAGTACTCAGGGTGCTGGGTGCTCAGTGCTCGGGGTGCCCGGTGCTCAGTGCTCGGGGTGCTCGGTGCTCAGTTCTCAGGGTGCTGGGTGCTCAGTACTCAAGGTGCTGGGTGCTCAGTGCTGGGTGCTCAGTGCTCCGGGTGCTGGGTGCTCAGTGCTCGGGGTGCTGGGTGCTCAGTACACATGGTGGTCGGTGCTCAGTACTCAGGGTGCTGGGTGCTCAGTGCTCGGGGTGCTGGGTGGTCTGTACTCAGGGTGCTGGGTGCTCAGTGCTCGGGGTGCTCGGTGCTCAGTACGTTGGGTGCTCAGTACTCAGGGTGCTGGGTGCACAGTGCTCAGGGTGCTGGGTGCTCAGTGCTCAGGGTGCTGGGTGCTCAGTGCTCAGGGTGCTGGGTGCTCAGTGCTCAGGGTGTTGGGTTCTCAGTGCTCAGGGTGCTGCGTGCTCAGTGCTCTGTGTGCTTGGTGCTCAGTACTCAGGGTGCTGGGTGCTCAGTGCTCAGGGTGCTGGCTGCTCAGTGCTCAGGCTGCTCAGTGCTCAGTACTCAGGGTGCTCGGTGCTCAGTGCACAGGGTGCTCAGTGCTCAGTGCTCGGGGTGCTGGGTGCTCAGTGTTCGGGGTGCTGGGTGCTCAGTGCTCAGGGTGCTGGGTGCTCAGTACTCAGTGTGCTCGGTGCTCAGTGCTCAGGGTGCTGGGTGCTCAGTACTCAGGGTGCTGGGTACTCAGTGCTCAGGGTGCTCGGTGCTCAGTACTCGGGGTGCTGGGTGCTCATTCTCAGGGTGCTGGGGGCTCAGTGCTCGGGGTGCTGGGTGCTCAGTACTCAGGGTGCTGGGTGCTCAGTGCTCAGGGTGCTGGGTGCTCAGTACTCAGGTGCTGGGTGCTCAGTGCTCAGGGTGCTCAGTGCTCAGTACTCAGGGTGCTGGGAGCTCAGTACTCAGGGTGCTGGGTGCTCAGTGCTCGGGGTGCCCGGTGCTCAGTGCTCGGGGTGCTCGGTGCTCAGTTCTCAGGGTGCTGGCTGCTCAGTACTCAAGGTGCTGGGTGCTCAGTGCTGGGTGCTCAGTGCTCCGGGTGCTGGGTGCTCAGTGCTCGGGGTGCTGGGTGCTCAGTACTCAGGGTGCTCGGTGCTCAGTACTCAGGGTGCTGGGTGCTCAGTGCTCGGGGTGCTGGGTGCTCAGTACTCAGGGTGCTGGGTGCTCAGTGCTCGGGGTGCTCGGTGCTCAGTACGTTGGGTGCTCAGTACTCAGGGTGCTGGGTGCTCAGTGCTCAGGGTGCTGGGTGCTCAGTGCTCAGGGTGCTGGGTGCTCAGTGCTCAGGGTGCTGGGTGCTCATTACTCGGGGTGCTCAGTGCTCAGTACTCAGGGTGCTGGTTGCTCAGTGCTCAGGGTGCTGGGTGCTCAGTACTCAGGGTGCTGGGTGCTCGGTGCTCAGTACTCTGGGTGCTCAGTACTCAGGGTGCTGGGTGCTCAGTGCTCAGTACTCAGCGTTCTGGGTGCTCAGTGCTCGGGGTGCTAGGTGCTCAGTACTCAGGGTGCTGGGTGCTCAGTGCTCGGGGTGCTCGGTGCTCAGTACTCTGGGTGCTCAGTACTCAGGGTGCTGGGTGCTCAGTGCTCAGGGTGCTCGTTGCTTAGTACTCAGGGTGCTGGGTGCTCAGTACTCAGGGTGCTGGGTGCTCAGTGCTCAGGGTGCTGGGTGCTCAGTGCTCAGGGTGCTGGCTGCTCAGTGCTCAGGGTGCTCGGTGCTCAGTGCTCGGGGTGCTGGGTGCTCAGTACTCAGGGTGCTCAGTGCTCAGTGCTCTGGGTGCTGGGTGCTCTGTGCTCGGGGTGCTGGGTGCTCATTGCTCAGGGTGCTGGGTGCTCAGTACTCTGGGTGCTCAGTGCTCAGTGCTCGGGGTGCTGGGTGCTCAGTGCTCGGGGTGCTGGGTGCTCAGTTCTCAGGGTGCTGTGTGCTCAGTGCTCAGGGTTCTGGGTGCTCAGTGCTCGGGGCGCTGGGTACTCAGTGCTCGGGGTGCTCGGAGCTCAGTACTCAGTGTGCTGTGTGCTCAGTGCTCGGGGTGCTCGGTGCTCAGTACTCAGGGTGCTGGGTGCTCAGTGCTCGGGGTGCTCGGTGCTCAGTACGTTGTGTGCTCACTACTCAGGGTGCTGGGTGCTCAGTGCTCAGGGTGCTGGGTACTCAGTGCTCGGGGTGCTCAGAGCTCAGTACTCAGTGTGCTGTGTGCTCAGTGCTCGGGGTGCTCGGTGCTCAGTACTCAGGGTGCTGGGTGCTCAGTGCTCGGGGTGCTCGGTGCTCAGTACGTTGTGTGCTCACTACTCAGGGTGCTGGGTGCTCAGTGCTCAGGGTGCTGGGTGCTGAGTGCTCAGGGTGCTGGGTGCTCAGTGCTCAGGGTGCTGGGTGCTCAGTACTCAGGGTGCTGGGTGCGCAGTGCTCGGGGTGCAGGGTGCTGAGTGCTCAGGGTGCTGGGTGCTCAGTGCTCAGGGTGCTGGGTGCTCAGTACTCGGGGTGCTGGGTGCTCAGTACTCAGGGTGCTGGGTGCTCAGTACTCAGGGTGCTGGGTGATCAGTACTCGGGTGCTGGGTGCTCAGTGCTCAGAGTGCTGGGGGCTCAGTGCTCGGGGTGCTGGGTGCTCAGTGCTCAGTACTCAGGGTGCTGGGTGCTCAGTGCTCTTGGTGCTGGGTGCACAGTGCTCAGTACTCAGGGTGCTGGGTGCTCAGTGCTCAGGGTGTTGGGTGCTCAGTGCTCAGGGTGCTGGGTTCTCAGTGCTCAGGGTACTGGGTGCTCAGTGCTCAGGGTGCTGGGTACTCATTGCTCGGGGTGCTGGGTGCTCAGTACTCAGGGTGCTGGATGCTCAGTACTCAGTGTGCTCAGTGCTCAGTACTCAGGGTGCTCAGTGCTCAGGGTGCTGGGTGCTCAGTGCTCGGGGTGCTGGGTGCTCAGTCCTCAGGGTGCTGGGTGCTGAGTGCTCAGGGTGCTCGGTGCTCAGTGCTCAGGGTGCTGGGTGCTCAGTACTCAGGGTGCTGGGTGCTCAGTGCTCGGGGTGCTCTGTGCTCAGTGCTCAAGGTGCTGGGTGCTCAGTACTCAGGGTGATCATTGCTCAGGGTGCTGGGTGCTCAGTTCTCAGGGTGCTGGGTGCTCAGTTCTCAGGGTGCTGCGTGCTCAGTGCTCAGGGTGCTGGTTGCTCAGTGCTCAGGGTGCTGGGTGCTCAGTACTCAGGGTGCTGGGTGCTCAGTGCTCGGGGTGCTGGGTGCTCAGTGCTCAGGGTGCTGGGTGCTCAGTGCTCAGGGTGCTGGTTGCTCAGTACTCGGGGTGCTGGGTGCTCAGTACTCAGGGTGCTGGGTGCGCAGTGCTCGGGGTGCTGGGTGCTCAGTGCTCAGGGTGCTGGGTGCTCAGTGCTCAGGGTGCTGGTTGCTCAGTACTCGGGGTGCTGGGTGCTCAGTACTCAGGGTGCTGGGTGCTCAGTACTCAGGGTGCTCAGTGCTCAGTACTCAGGGTGCTCAGTGCTCAGTACTCAGGGTGCTCAGTGCTCAGGGTGCTGGGTGCTCAGTGCTCGGGGTGCTGGGTGCTCAGTCCTAAGGGTGCTGGGTGCTCAGTGCTCAGGGTGCTGGGTGCTCAGTGCTCAGGGTGCTGGGTGCTCAGTACTCAGGGTGCTGGGTGCTCAGTGCTCGGGGTGCTGGGTGCTCAGTACTCAGGGTGCTTGGTGCTCAGTGCTCAGGGTGCTGGGTGCTCAGTGCTCAGGGTGCTCGGTGCTTAGTACTCGGGGTGCTGGGTGCTCAGTACTCAGGGTTCTGGGTGCTCAGTGCTATGGGTGCTGGGTGCTCAGTGCTCAGGGTGCTGGGTGCTCAGTACTCAGGGTGCTGGGTGCTCAGTACTCAGGGTGCTGGGTGCTCAGTGCTCGGGGTGCTGGGTGCTCAGTGCTCAGGGTGCTGGGTGCTCAGTGCTCGGGGTGCTCAGTACTCAGGGTGCTGTGTGTTCAGTGCTCAGGGTGCTGGGTACTCAGTACTCAGGGTGCTCGGTGCTTAGTACTCAGGGTGCTGGGTGCTCAGTACTCCGGGTGCTGGGTGCTCAGTGCTCGGGGTGCTCTGTGCTCAGTGCTCAAGGTGCTGGGTGCTCAGAACTCAGGGTGATCATTGCTCAGGGTGCTGGGTGCTCAGTTCTCAGGGTGCTGGGTGCCCAGTACTCAGGGTGCTCAGTGCTCAGTACTCAGGGTGCTCAGTGCTCAGTACTAAGGGTGCTCAGTGATCAGGCTGCTGGGTGCTCAGTACTCGGGGTGCTCGGTGCTCAGTCCTCAGGGTGCTGGGTGCTCAGTACTCAGGGAGCTGGGTGCTCAGTACTCAGGGTGCTGGGTGCTCAGTACTCGGGTGCTGGGTGCTCAGTGCTCAGGGTGCTGGGTGCTCAGTGCTTGGGGTGCTGGGTGCTCAGTGCTCAGTACTCAGGGTGCTGGGGGCTCAGTGCTCGGGGTGCTGGGTGCTCAGTGCTCAGTACTCAGGGTGCTGGGTGCTCAGTGCTCAGGGTGCTGGGTGCTCAGTGCTCAGGGTGCTGGGTGCTCAGTGCTCAGGGTGCTGGGTGCTCAGTGCTCAGGGTGCTCGGTGCTCAGTGCTCAGGGTGCTGGGTGCTCAGTACTCAGGGTGCTGGGTGCTCAGTGCTCGGGGTGCTGGGTGCTCAGTACTCAGGGTGCTGGGTGCTCAGTGCTCAGGGTGCTGGGTGCTCAGTGCTCAGGGTGCTCGGTGCTTAGTACTCGGGGTGCTGGGTGCTCAGTACTCAGGGTTCTGGGTGCTCAGTGCTCAGGGTGCTGGGTGCTCAGTGCTCAGGGTGCTGGGTGCTCAGTACTCAGGGTGCTGGGTGCTCAGTACTCAGGGTGCTGGGTGCTCAGTTCTCAGGGTGCTTTGTGCTCAGTGCTCGGGGTGCTGGGTGCTCAGTGCTCGGGGTGCTCGGTGCTCAGTACTCAGGGTGCTGGGTGCTCAGTGCTCGGGGTGCTCAGAACTCAGGGTGCTGTGTGTTCAGTGCTCAGGGTGCTGGGTACTCAGTACTCAGGGTGCTCGGTGCTTAGTACTCAGGGTGCTGGGTGCTCAGTACTCCGGGTGCTGGGTGCTCAGTGCTCGGGGTGCTCTGTGCTCAGTGCTCAAGGTGCTGGGTGCTCAGTACTCAGGGTGATCATTGCTCAGGGTGATGGGTGCTCAGTTCTCAGGGTGCTGGGTGCTCAGTGCTCGGGGTGCTGGGTGCTCAGTGCTCAGTACTCAGGGTGCTGGGTGCTCAGTGCTCTTGGTGCTGGGTGCACAGTGCTCAGTACTCAGGGTGCTGGGTGCTCAGTGCTCAGGGTGTTGGGTGCTCAGTGCTCAGGGTGCTGGGTGCTCAGTGCTCAGGGTGCTGGGTGCTCAGTGCTCAGGGTGCTGGGTACTCAGTGCTCGGGGTGCTGGGTGCTCAGTACTCGGGGTGCTGGGTGCTCAGTACTCAGGGTGCTCAGTGCTCAGTACTCAGGGTGCTCAGTGCTCAGTACTCAGGGTGCTCAGTGCTCAGGGTGCTGGGTGCTCAGTGCTCGGGGTGCTGGGTGCTCAGTCCTCACCGTGCTCAGTGCTCAGTACTCAGGGTGCTCAGTGCTCAGTACTCAGGGTGCTCAGTGCTCAGGGTGCTGGGTGCTCAGTGCTCGGGGTGCTGGGTGCTCAGTCCTCAGGGTGCTGGGTGCTGAGTGCTCAGGGTGCTGGGTGCTCAGTACTCAGGGTGCTGGGTGCTCAGTGCTCAGGGTGCTGGTTGCTCAGTGCTCAGGGTGCTGGGTGCTCAGTACTCAGGGTGCTGGGTGCTCAGTGCTCGGGGCGCTGGGTGCTCAGTGCTCGGGGTGCTCAGAGCTCAGTACTCAGGGTGCTGGGTGCTCAGTGCTCGGGGTGCTGGGTGCTGAGTACTCAGGGTGCTGGGTGCTCAGTGCTCGAAGTGCTCGGTGCTCAGTACGTTGGGTGCTCACTACTCAGGGTGCTGGGTGCTCAGTGCTCAGGGTGCTGGGTGCTCAGTGCTCAGGGTGCTGGGTGCTCAGTGCTCAGGGTGCTGGGTGCTCAGTACTCAGGGTGCTGGGTGCGCAGTGCTCGGTGTGCTGGGTGCTCAGTGCTCAGGGTGCTGGGTGCTCAGTGCTCAGGGTGCTGGGTGCTCAGTGCTCGGGGCGCTGGGTGCTCAGTGCTCGGGGTTCTCGGAGCTCAGTACTCAGTGTGCTGGGTGCTCAGTGCTGGGGGTGCTCGGTGCTCAGTACTCAGGGTGCTGGGTGCTCAGTGCTCGGGGTGCTCGGTGCTCAGTACGTTGGGTGCTCACTACTCAGGGTGCTGGGTGCTCAGTGCTCAGGTTGCTGGGTGCTGAGTGCTCAGGGTGCTGGGTGCTCAGTGCTCAGGGTGCTGGGTGCTCAGTACTCAGGGTGCTGGGTGCGCAGTGCTCGGGGTGCTGGGTGCTCAGTGCTCAGGGTGCTGGGTGCTCAGTGCTCAGGGTGCTGGGTGCTCAGTACTCGGGGTGCTGGGTGCTCAGTACTCAGGGTGCTGGGTGCTCAGTACTCAGGGTGCTGGGTGATCAGTACTCGGGTGCTGGGTGCTCAGTGCTCAGAGCGCTGGGTGCTCAGTGCTCGGTGTGCTCGGTGCTCAGTGCTCAGTACTCAGGGTGCTGGGTGCTCAGTGCTCTTGGTGCTGGGTGCACAGTGCTCAGTACTCAGGGTGCTGGGTGCTCAGTGCTCAGGGTGCTGGGTGCTCAGTGCTCAGGGTGCTGGGTGCTCAGTGCTCAGGGTGCTGGGTGCTCAGTGCTCAGGGTGCTGGGTACTCAGTGCACGGGGTGCTGGGTGCTCAGTACTCAGGGTGCTGGGTGCTCAGTACTCAGGGTGCTGGTTGCTCAGTGCTCAGGGTGCTGGGTGCTCAGTACTCAGGGTGCTGGGTGCTCAGTGCTCGGGGCGCTGGGTGCTCAGTGCTCGGGGTGCTCGGAGCTCAGTACTCAGGGTGCTGGGTGCTCAGTGCTCAGGGTGCTGGGTGCTCAGTGCTCAGGGTGCTGGTTGCTCAGTGCTCAGGGTGCTGGGTGCTCAGTACTCAGGGTGCTGGGTGCTCAGTGCTCAGGGCGCTGGGTGCTCAGTGCTCGGGGTGCTCGGAGCTCAGTACTCAGGGTGCTGGGTGCTCAGTGCTTGGGGTGCTGGGTGCTGAGTACTCAGGGTGCTGGGTGCTCAGTGCTCGGGGTGCCCGGTGCTCAGTGCTCGGGGTGCTCGGTGCTCAGTTCTCAGGGTGCTGGGTGCTCAGTACTCAAGGTGCTGGGTGCTCAGTGCTGGGTGCTCAGTGCTCCGGGTGCTGGGTGCTCAGTGCTCGGGGTGCTGGGTGCTCAGTACACATGGTGGTCGGTGCTCAGTACTCAGGGTGCTGGGTGCTCAGTGCTCGGGGTGCTGGGTGGTCTGTACTCAGGGTGCTGGGTGCTCAGTGCTCGGGGTGCTCGGTGCTCAGTACGTTGGGTGCTCAGTACTCAGGGTGCTGGGTGCACAGTGCTCAGGGTGCTGGGTGCTCAGTGCTCAGGGTGCTGGGTGCTCAGTGCTCAGGGTGCTGGGTGCTCAGTGCTCAGGGTGTTGGGTTCTCAGTGCTCAGGGTGCTGCGTGCTCAGTGCTCTGTGTGCTTGGTGCTCAGTACTCAGGGTGCTGGGTGCTCAGTGCTCAGGGTGCTGGCTGCTCAGTGCTCAGGCTGCTCAGTGCTCAGTACTCAGGGTGCTCGGTGCTCAGTGCACAGGGTGCTCAGTGCTCAGTGCTCGGGGTGCTGGGTGCTCAGTGTTCGGGGTGCTGGGTGCTCAGTGCTCAGGGTGCTGGGTGCTCAGTACTCAGTGTGCTCGGTGCTCAGTGCTCAGGGTGCTGGGTGCTCAGTACTCAGGGTGCTGGGTACTCAGTGCTCAGGGTGCTCGGTGCTCAGTACTCGGGGTGCTGGGTGCTCATTCTCAGGGTGCTGGGGGCTCAGTGCTCGGGGTGCTGGGTGCTCAGTACTCAGGGTGCTGGGTGCTCAGTGCTCAGGGTGCTGGGTGCTCAGGACTCAGGTGCTGGGTGCTCAGTGCTCAGGGTGCTCAGTGCTCAGTACTCAGGGTGCTGGGAGCTCAGTACTCAGGGTGCTGGGTGCTCAGTGCTCGGGGTGCCCGGTGCTCAGTGCTCGGGGTGCTCGGTGCTCAGTTCTCAGGGTGCTGGCTGCTCAGTACTCAAGGTGCTGGGTGCTCAGTGCTGGGTGCTCAGTGCTCCGGGTGCTGGGTGCTCAGTGCTCGGGGTGCTGGGTGCTCAGTACTCAGGGTGCTCGGTGCTCAGTACTCAGGGTGCTGGGTGCTCAGTGCTCGGGGTGCTGGGTGCTCAGTACTCAGGGTGCTGGGTGCTCAGTGCTCGGGGTGCTCGGTGCTCAGTACGTTGGGTGCTCAGTACTCAGGGTGCTGGGTGCTCAGTGCTCAGGGTGCTGGGTGCTCAGTGCTCAGGGTGCTGGGTGCTCAGTGCTCAGGGTGCTGGGTGCTCAGTGCTCAGGGTGCTGGGTCCTCAGTGCTCAGGGTGCTCGGTGCTCAGTGCTCAGGGTGCTAAGTGCTCAGTACTCAGGGTGCTCGGTGCTCAGTGCACAGGGTACTCAGTGCTCAGTGCTCGGCGTGCTGGGTGCTCAGTGCTCGGGGTGCTGGGTGCTCAGTGCTCATGGTGCTGTTTGCTCAGTACTCAGTGTGCTCAGTGCTCAGGGTGCTGGGTGCTCAGAAGTCAGGGTGCTGGGTGCTCAGTTCTCAGGGTGCTGGGTGCTCAGTACTCAGGGTGCTTGGTGCTCAGTACTCATGGTGCTGGGTGCTCAGTGCTCATGGTGCTGGGTGCTCAGTGCTCAGGGTGCTCAGTGCTCAGTACTCAGGGTGCTGGGTGCTCAGTACTCAGGGTGCTGGGTGCTCAGTGCTCGGGGTGCCCGGTGCTCAGTGCTCGGGGTGCTCGGTGCTCAGTTCTCAGGGTGCTGGGTGCTCAGTACTCAAGGTGCTGGGTGCTCAGTGCTGGGTGCTCAGTGCTCCGGGTGCTGGGTGCTCAGTGCTCGGGGTGCTGGGTGCTCAGTACACATGGTGGTCGGTGCTCAGTACTCAGGGTGCTGGGTGCTCAGTGCTCGGGGTGCTGGGTGGTCTGTACTCAGGGTGCTGGGTGCTCAGTGCTCGGGGTGCTCGGTGCTCAGTACGTTGGGTGCTCAGTACTCAGGGTGCTGGGTGCACAGTGCTCAGGGTGCTGGGTGCTCAGTGCTCAGGGTGCTGGGTGCTCAGTGCTCAGGGTGCTGGGTGCTCAGTGCTCAGGGTGTTGGGTTCTCAGTGCTCAGGGTGCTGCGTGCTCAGTGCTCTGTGTGCTTGGTGCTCAGTACTCAGGGTGCTGGGTGCTCAGTGCTCAGGGTGCTGGCTGCTCAGTGCTCAGGCTGCTCAGTGCTCAGTACTCAGGGTGCTCGGTGCTCAGTGCACAGGGTGCTCAGTGCTCAGTGCTCGGGGTGCTGGGTGCTCAGTGTTCGGGGTGCTGGGTGCTCAGTGCTCAGGGTGCTGGGTGCTCAGTACTCAGTGTGCTCGGTGCTCAGTGCTCAGGGTGCTGGGTGCTCAGTACTCAGGGTGCTGGGTACTCAGTGCTCAGGGTGCTCGGTGCTCAGTACTCGGGGTGCTGGGTGCTCATTCTCAGGGTGCTGGGGGCTCAGTGCTCGGGGTGCTGGGTGCTCAGTACTCAGGGTGCTGGGTGCTCAGTGCTCAGGGTGCTGGGTGCTCAGTACTCAGGTGCTGGGTGCTCAGTGCTCAGGGTGCTCAGTGCTCAGTACTCAGGGTGCTGGGAGCTCAGTACTCAGGGTGCTGGGTGCTCAGTGCTCGGGGTGCCCGGTGCTCAGTGCTCGGGGTGCTCGGTGCTCAGTTCTCAGGGTGCTGGCTGCTCAGTACTCAAGGTGCTGGGTGCTCAGTGCTGGGTGCTCAGTGCTCCGGGTGCTGGGTGCTCAGTGCTCGGGGTGCTGGGTGCTCAGTACTCAGGGTGCTCGGTGCTCAGTACTCAGGGTGCTGGGTGCTCAGTGCTCGGGGTGCTGGGTGCTCAGTACTCAGGGTGCTGGGTGCTCAGTGCTCGGGGTGCTCAGTGCTCAGTACGTTGGGTGCTCAGTACTCAGGGTGCTGGGTGCTCAGTGCTCAGGGTGCTGGGTGCTCAGTGCTCAGGGTGCTGGGTGCTCAGTGCTCAGGGTGCTGGGTGCTCAGTGCTCAGGGTGCTGGGTCCTCAGTGCTCAGGGTGCTCGGTGCTCAGTGCTCAGGGTGCTAAGTGCTCAGTACTCAGGGTGCTCGGTGCTCAGTGCACAGGGTACTCAGTGCTCAGTGCTCGGCGTGCTGGGTGCTCAGTGCTCGGGGTGCTGGGTGCTCAGTGCTCATGGTGCTGTTTGCTCAGTACTCAGTGTGCTCAGTGCTCAGGGTGCTGGGTGCTCAGAAGTCAGGGTGCTGGGTGCTCAGTTCTCAGGGTGCTGGGTGCTCAGTACTCAGGGTGCTTGGTGCTCAGTACTCATGGTGCTGGGTGCTCAGTGCTCAGGGTGCTCGGTGCTCAGTACTCATGGTGCTGGGTGCTCATTCTCGGGGTGCTGGGTGCTCAGTACTCAGGTTGCTCAGTACTCTGGGTACTCGGTGCTCAGTACTAATGGTGCTGGGTGCTCAGTACTCAGGGTGCTCGGTGCTCAGTTCTCAGGGTGCTCGGTGCTCAGTGTTTGGGGTGCTGGGTGCTCAATACTCAGCGTGCTGGGTGCTCAATGCTGGGTGCTCAGTGCTCCGGGTGCTGGTTGCTCAGTGCTCTGGGTGCTGGGTGCTCAGTGCTCAGGGTGCTGTTTGCTCAGTACACAGTGTGCTCAGTGCTCAGGGTGCTGGGTGCTCAGAACTCAGGGTGCTGGGTGCTCAGTACTCAGGGTGCTGGGTCCTCAGTACTCAGGGTGCTTGGTGCTCAGTACTCATGGTGCTGGGTGCTCAGTGCTCAGGGTGCTGGGTGCTCAGTACTCATGCTGCTGGGTGCTCATTCTCGGGGTGCTGGGTGCTCAGTACTCAGGTTGCTCAGTACTCTGGGTACTCGGTGGTCAGTACTCATGGTGCTGGGTGCTCAGTACTCAAGGTGCTCGGTGCTCAGTTCTCAGGGTGCTCGGTGCTCAGTGTTTGGGGTGCTGGGTGCTCAGTACTCAGCGTGCTGGGTGCTCAGTGCTCAGGGTGCTGGGTGCTCAGGGCTCAGGGTGCTGGGTGCTCAGTACTCAGTGCTCAGGATGCTGGGGGCTCAGTGCTCAGGGTGCTGGGTACTCAGTGCTCAGGGTGCTCAGTGCTCAGTACTCAGGGTGCTGGGTGCTCAGTACTCAGGGTGCTGGGTGCTCAGTGCTCGGTGTACACGGTGCTCAGTGCTCGGGGTGCTCGGTGCTCAGTTCTCAGGGAGCTGGGTGCTCAGTACTCAGGGTGCTGGGTGCTCAGTGCTGGGTGCTCAGTGCTCCGGGTGCTGGGTGCTCAGTGCTCGGGGTGCTGGGTGCTCAGTACTCAGGGTGCTCGGTGCTCAGTACTCAGGGTGCTGGGTGCTCAGTGCTCGGGGTGCTGGGTGCTCAGTACTCAGGGTGCTGGGTGCTCAGTGCTCGGGGTGCTCGGTGCTCAGTACGTTGGGTGCTCAGTACTCAGGGTGTTGGGTGCTCAGTGCTCAGGGTGCTGGGTGCTCAGTGCTCAGGGTGCTGGGTGCTCAGTGCTCAGGGTGCTGGGTTCTCAGTGCTCAGGGTGCTGGGTGGTCAGTGCTCAGGGTGCTTGGTGCTCAGTACTCAGGGTGCTTGGTGCTCAGTGCTCAGGGTGCTGGGTGCTCAGTGCTCGGGGTGCAGGGTGCTCAGTACTCAGGGTGCTGGTTGCTCAGTACTCGGGGTGCTGGGTGCTCAGTGCTCAGCGTGCTGGGTGCTCAGTACTCAGGGTGCTCGGTGCTCAGTGCTTGGGGTGCTGGGTGCTCAGTACTCAGGGTTCTCGGTGCTCAGTACTCAGGGTTCCCAGTGCTCAGTACACAGGGTGCTGGGTACTCAGTGCTCAGGGTGCTGGGTGCTCAGTACTCAGGGTGCTCAGTGCTCAGTACTCGGGGTGCTTGGTGCTCAGTACTCAGGGTGCTCAGTGCTCAGTACTCAGGGTGCTGGGTTCTCAGTGCTCGGGGCGCTGGGTGCTCAGCGCTCGGGTTGCTGGGTGCTCAGTACTCGGGGTGCTGGGTGCTCAGTGCTCAGCGTGCTGGGTGCTCAGTACTCAGGGTGCTCGGTGCTCAGTGCTTGGGGTGCTGGGTGCTCAGTACTCAGGGTGCTCGGTCCTCAGTACTCAGGGTTCTCAGTGCTCAGTACTCAGGGTGCTGGGTACTCAATGCTCAGGGTGCTGGGTGCTCAGTACTCAGGGTGCTCAGTGCTCAGTACTTGGGGTGCTTGGTGCTCAGTACTCAGGGTGCTCAGTGCTCAGTACTCGGGGTGCTGGGTGCTCAGTGCTCAGGGTGCTCAGTGCTCAGTACTCAGTGCTCAGGGTGCTCAGTGCTCAGTGCTCAGGGTGCTGGGTGTTCAGTACTCAGGGTGCTGGGTGCTCAGTACTCAGGGTGGTGGGTGCTCAGTGCTCAGGGTCCTGGGTGCTCAGTGCTCAGGATGCTGGGTGCTCAGTACTCAGGGTACTGGGTACTCAGTACTCAGGGTGGTCGGTGCTCAGTACTCAGGGTGCTGGGTGCTCAGTGCCCAGGGTGCTGGGTGCTCAGTACTCAGGGTGCTGGGTGCTCAGTACTCAGGGTGCTGGGTGCTCAGTGCTCAGGGTGCTGGGTGCTCAGTACTCAGTGTGCTGGGTGCTCAGAGCTCGGGGTGCTGGGTGCTCAGTGCTCAGGTTGATTGGTGCTCAGTACTCAGGGTGCTGGGTGCTCAGTACACAGGGTGCTGGGTGCTCAGTCCTCAAGGTGCTCAGTACACAGGGTGCTTGGTGCTCAGTGCTCAGTACTCAGGGTGCTCAGTACTCAGGGTGCTCAGTGCTCAGTACTCGGGGTGCTTGGTGCTCAGTACTCAGGGTGCTCAGTGCTCAGTACTCATGGTGCTGGGTGCTCAGTGCTCAGGGTGCTCAGTGCTCAGTGCTCGGGTGCTGGGTGCTCAATGCTCGGGGCGCTAGGTGCTCAGTGCTCGGGGTGCTGGGTGCTCAGTACTCGGGGTGCTGGGTGCTCAGTACTCAGGGTGCTCAGTGCTCAGTACTCATGGTGCTGGGTGCTCAGTGCTCAGGGTGCTCAGTGCTCAGTGCTCGGGGTGCTGGGTGCTCAATGCTCGGGGCGCTAGGTGCTCATTCTCAGGGTGCTGGGTGCTCAGTGCTCAGGGTGCTGGGTGCTCAGTTCTCAGGGTGCTGGGTGCTCAGTGCTCAGGGTGCTGGTTGCTCAGTACTCAGTGTGCTCAGTGCTCAGGGTGCTGGGTGCTCAGAACTCAGGGTGCTGGGTGCTCAGTACTCAGGGTGCTGGGTGCTCAGTACTCAGGGTTCTTGGTGCTCAGTACTCATGGTGCTGGGTGCTCAGTGCTCAGGGTGCTCGGTTCTCAGTACTCATGGTGCTGGGTGCTCATTCTCAGGGTGCTGGGTGCTCAGTACTCAGGTTGCTCAGTACTCTGGGTACTCGGTGCTCATTACTCATGGTGCTGGGTGCTCAGTACTCAGGGTGTTCGGTGCTCAGTTCTCAGGGTGCTCGGTGCTCAGTTCTCAGGGTGCTCAGTGTTTGGGGTGCTGGGTGCTCAGTGCTCAGGGTGTTGGGTGCTCAGTGCTCAGGGTGCTGGGTGCTCAGTACTCAGTGCTCAGGATGCTGGGTGCTCAGTGCTCATGGTGCTGGGTGCTCAGTGCTCAGGGTGCTCAGTGCTCAGTACTCAGGGTGCTGGGTGCTCAGTACTCAGGGTGCTGGGTGCTCAGTGCTCGGGGTGCCCGGTGCTCAGTGCTCGGGGTGCTCGGTGCTCAGTTCTCAGGGTGCTGGGTGCTCAGTACTCAAGGTGCTGGGTGCTCAGTGCTGGGTGCTCAGTGCTCCGGGTGCTGGGTGCTCAGTGCTCGGGGTGCTGGGTGCTCAGTACACAGGGTGGTCGGTGCTCAGTACTCAGGGTGCTGGGTGCTCAGTGCTCGGGGTGCTGGGTGGTCTGTACTCAGGGTGCTGGGTGCTCAGTGCTCGGGGTGCTCGGTGCTCAGTACGTTGGGTGCTCAGTACTCAGGGTGCTGGGTGCTCAGTGCTCAGGGTGCTGGGTGCTCAGTGCTCAGGGTGCTGGGTGCTCAGTGCTCAGGGTGCTGGGTGCTCAGTGCTCAGGGTGTTGGGTTCTCAGTGCTCAGGGTGCTGGGTGCTCAGTGCTCTGGGTGCTTGGTGCTCAGTACTCAGGGTGCTGGGTGCTCAGTGCTCAGGGTGCTGGGTGCTCAGTGCTCAGGGTGCTCAGTGCTCAGTACTCAGGGTGCTCGGTGCTCAGTGCACAGGGTGATCAGTGCTCAGTGCTCGGGGTGCTGGGTGCTCAGTGTTCGGGGTGCTGGGTGCTCAGTGCTCAGGGTGCTGGGTGCTCAGTACTCAGTGTGCTGGGTGCTCAGTGCTCAGGGTGCTGGGTGCTCAGTACTCAGGGTGCTGGGTACTCAGTGCTCAGGGTGCTCGGTGCTCAGTACTCGGGGTGCTGGGTGCTCATTCTCAGGGTGCTGGGTGCTCAGTGCTCGGGGTGCTGGGTGCTCAGTACTCAGGGTGCTGGGTGCTCAGTGCTCGGGGTGCTGGGTGCTCATTCTCAGGGTGCTGGGTGCTCAGTGCTCGGGGTGCTCGGTGATCAGTACTCAGGGTGCTGGGTGCTCAGTGATCAGGGTGCTGGGTGCTCAGTGCTCAGGGTGCTCAGTGCTCAGTACTCAGGGTGCTGGGTGCTCAGTACTCAGGGTGCTGGGTGCTCAGTGCTCGGGGTGCCCGGTGCTCAGTGCTCGGGGTGCTCGGTGCTCAGTTCTCAGGGTGCTGGCTGCTCAGTACTCAAGGTGCTGGGTGCTCAGTGCTGGGTGCTCAGTGCTCCGGGTGCTGGGTGCTCAGTGCTCGGGGTGCTGGGTGCTCAGTACTCAGGGTGCTCGGTGCTCAGTACTCAGGGTGCTGGGTGCTCAGTGCTCGGGGTGCTGGGTGCTCAGTACTCAGGGTGCTGGATGCTCAGTGCTCGGGGTGCTCGGTGCTCAGTACGTTGGGTGCTCAGTACTCAGGGTGCTGGGTGCTCAGTGCTCAGGGTGCTGGGTGCTCAGTGCTCAGCGTGCTGGGTGCTCAGTGCTCAGGGTGCTGGGTGCTCAGTGCTCAGGGTGCTGGGTTCTCAGTGCTCAGGGTGCTGGGTGCTCAGTGCTCTGGGTGCTGGGTGCTCAGTGCTCAGGGTGCTCAGTGCTCAGTACTCAGGGTGCTCGGTGCTCAGAGCACAGGGTGCTCAGTGCTCAGTGCTCGGGGTGCTGGGTGCTCAGTGCTCAGGGTGCTGGGTCCTCAGTGCTCAGGGTGCTGGGTGCTCAGTGCTCAGGGTGCTAAGTGCTCAGTACTCAGGGTGCTCGGTGCTCAGTGCACAGGGTACTCAGTGCTCAGTGCTCGGGGTGCTCGGTGCTCAGTGTTTGGGGTGCTGGGTGCTCAATACTCAGCGTGCTGGGTGCTCAATGCTGGGTGCTCAGTGCTCCGGGTGCTGGGTGCTCAGTGCTCTGGGTGCTGGGTGCTCAGTACTCAGCGTGCTGGGTGCTCAGTGCTCAGGGTGCTGGGTGCTCAGGGCTCAGGGTGCTGGGTGCTCAGTACTCAGTGCTCAGGATGCTGGGGGCTCAGTGCTCAGGGTGCTGGGTACTCAGTGCTCAGGGTGCTCAGTGCTCAGTACTCAGGGTGCTGGGTGCTCAGTACTCAGGGTGCTGGGTGCTCAGTGCTCGGTGTACCCGGTGCTCAGTGCTCGGGGTGCTCGGTGCTCAGTTCTCAGGGAGCTGGGTGCTCAGTACTCAGGGTGCTGGGTGCTCAGTGCTGGGTGCTCAGTGCCCCGGGTGCTGGGTGCTCAGTGCTCGTGGTGCTGGGTGCTCAGTACTCAGGCTGCTCGGTGCTCAGTACTCAGGGTGCTGGGTGCTCAGTGCTCGGGGTGCTGGGTGCTCAGTACTCAGGGTGCTGGGTGCTCAGTGCTCGGGGTGCTCGGTGCTCAGTACGTTGGGTGCTCAATACTCAGGGTGCTGGGTGCTCAGTGCTCAGGGTGCTGGGTGCTCAGTGCTCAGGGTGCTGGGTGCTCAGTGCTCAGGGTGCTGGGTTCTCAGTGCTCAGGGTGCTGGGTGGACAGTGCTCAGGGTGCTTGGTGCTCAGTACTCAGGGTGCTTGGTGCTCAGTGCTCAGGGTGCTGGGTGCTCAGTGCTCGGTGTGCAGGGTGCTCAGTACTCAGGGTGCTGGTTGCTCAGTACTCAGGGTTCCCAGTGCTCAGTACACAGGGTGCTGGGTACTCAGTGCTCAGGGTGCTGGGTGCTCAGTACTCAGGGTGCTCAGTGCTCAGTACTCGGGGTGCTTGGTGCTCAGTACTCAGGGTGCTCAGTGCTCAGTACTCAGGGTGCTGGGTTCTCAGTGCTCGGGGCGCTGGGTGCTCAGCGCTCGGGGTGCTGGGTGCTCAGTACTCGGGGTGCTCAGTGCTCAGCGTGCTGGGTGCTCAGTACTCAGGGTGCTCGGTGCTCAGTGCTTGGGGTGCTGGGTGCTCAGTACTCAGGGTGCTCGCTGCTCAGTACTCAGGGTTCTCAGTGCTCAGTACTCAGGGTGCTGGGTACTCAATGCTCAGGGTGCTGGGTGCTCAGTACTCAGGGTGCTCAGTGCTCAGTACTCGGGGTGCTTGGTGCTCAGTACTCAGGGTGCTCAGTGCTCAGTACTCGGGGTGCTGGGTGCTCAGTGCTCAGGGTGCTCAGTGCTCAGTACTCAGTGCTCAGGGTGCTCAGTGCTCAGTGCTCAGGGTGCTGGGTGTTCAGTACTCAGGGTGCTGGGTGCTCAGTACTCAGGGTGGTAGGTGCTCAGTGCTCAGGGTCCTGGGTGCTCAGTGCTCAGGATGCTGGGTGCTCAGTACTCAGGGTACTGGGTACTCAGTACTCAGGGTGCTCGGTGCTCAGTACTCAGGGTGCTGGGTGCTCAGTGCCCAGGGTGCTGGGTGCTCAGTACTCAGGGTGCTGGGTGCTCAGTACTCAGGGTGCTGGGTGCTCAGTGCTCAGGGTGCAGGGTGCTCAGTACTCAGGGTGCTGGGTGCTCAGAGCTCGGGGTGCTGGGTGCTCAGTGCTCAGGTTGATCGGTGCTCAGTACTCTGGGTGCTGGGTGCTCAGTACACAGGGTGCTGGGTGCTCAGTCCTCAAGGTGCTCAGTACTCAGGGTGCTTGGTGCTCAGTGCTCAGTACTCAAGGTGCTCAGTACTCAGGGTGCTGGGTGCTCAGTGCTCAGGGTGCTGGGTGCTCAGTGCTCAGGTTGCTGGGTGCTCAGTCCTCAGGGTGCTCAGTGCTCAGGGTGCTGGGTGCTTAGTGCTCGCGGTGCTCGGTGCTCAGAACTCAGGGTGCTGGGTGCTCAGTACTCAGGGTGCTGGTTGCTCAGTGCTCAGGATGCTGGGTGCTCAGTGCTCATGGTGCTGGGTGCTCAGTGCTCAGGGTGCTCAGTGCTCAGTACTCAGGGTGCTGGGTGCTCAGTACTCAGGGTGCTGGGTGCTCAGTGCTCGGGGTGCCCGGTGCTCAGTGCTCGGGGTGCTCGGTGCTCAGTTCTCAGGGTGCTGGGTGCTCAGTACTCAAGGTGCTGGGTGCTCAGTGCTGGGTGCTCAGTGCTCCGGGTGCTGGGTGCTCAGTGCTCGGGGTGCTGGGTGCTCAGTACACATGGTGGTCGGTGCTCAGTACTCAGGGTGCTGGGTGCTCAGTGCTCGGGGTGCTGGGTGGTCTGTACTCAGGGTGCTGGGTGCTCAGTGCTCGGGGTGCTCGGTGCTCAGTACGTTGCGTGCTCAGTACTCAGGGTGCTGGGTGCACAGTGCTCAGGGTGCTGGGTGCTCAGTGCTCAGGGTGCTGGGTGCTCAGTGCTCAGGGTGCTGGGTGCTCAGTGCTCAGGGTGTTGGGTTCTCAGTGCTCAGGGTGCTGCGTGCTCAGTGCTCTGTGTGCTTGGTGCTCAGTACTCAGGGTGCTGGGTGCTCAGTGCTCAGGGTGCTGGCTGCTCAGTGCTCAGGCTGCTCAGTGCTCAGTACTCAGGGTGCTCGGTGCTCAGTGCACAGGGTGCTCAGTGCTCAGTGCTCGGGGTGCTGGGTGCTCAGTGTTCGGGGTGCTGGGTGCTCAGTGCTCAGGGTGCTGGGTGCTCAGTACTCAGTGTGCTCGGTGCTCAGTGCTCAGGGTGCTGGGTGCTCAGTACTCAGGGTGCTGGGTACTCAGTGCTCAGGGTGCTCGGTGCTCAGTACTCGGGGTGCTGGGTGCTCATTCTCAGGGTGCTGGGGGCTCAGTGCTCGGGGTGCTGGGTGCTCAGTACTCAGGGTGCTGGGTGCTCAGTGCTCAGGGTGCTGGGTGCTCAGTACTCAGGTGCTGGGTGCTCAGTGCTCAGGGTGCTCAGTGCTCAGTACTCAGGGTGCTAGGAGCTCAGTACTCAGGGTGCTGGGTGCTCAGTGCTCGGGGTGCCCGGTGCTCAGTGCTCGGGGTGCTCGGTGCTCAGTTCTCAGGGTGCTGGCTGCTCAGTACTCAAGGTGCTGGGTGCTCAGTGCTGGGTGCTCAGTGCTCCGGGTGCTGGGTGCTCAGTGCTCGGGGTGCTGGGTGCTCAGTACTCAGGGTGCTCGGTGCTCAGTACTCAGGGTGCTGGGTGCTCAGTGCTCGGGGTGCTGGGTGCTCAGTACTCAGGGTGCTGGGTGCTCAGTGCTCGGGGTGCTCGGTGCTCAGTACGTTGGGTGCTCAGTACTCAGGGTGCTGGGTGCTCAGTGCTCAGGGTGCTGGGTGCTCAGTGCTCAGGGTGCTGGGTGCTCAGTGCTCAGGGTGCTGGGTGCTCAGTGCTCAGGGTGCTGGGTCCTCAGTGCTCAGGGTGCTCGGTGCTCAGTGCTCAGGGTGCTAAGTGCTCAGTACTCAGGGTGCTCGGTGCTCAGTGCACAGGGTACTCAGTGCTCAGTGCTCGGCGTGCTGGGTGCTCAGTGCTCGGGGTGCTGGGTGCTCAGTGCTCATGGTGCTGTTTGCTCAGTACTCAGTGTGCTCAGTGCTCAGGGTGCTGGGTGCTCAGAAGTCAGGGTGCTGGGTGCTCAGTTCTCAGGGTGCTGGGTGCTCAGTACTCAGGGTGCTTGGTGCTCAGTACTCATGGTGCTGGGTGCTCAGTGCTCATGGTGCTGGGTGCTCAGTGCTCAGGGTGCTCAGTGCTCAGTACTCAGGGTGCTGTGTGCTCAGTACTCAGGGTGCTGGGTGCTCAGTGCTCGGGGTGCCCGGTGCTCAGTGCTCGGGGTGCTCGGTGCTCAGTTCTCAGGGTGCTGGGTGCTCAGTACTCAAGGTGCTGGGTGCTCAGTGCTGGGTGCTCAGTGCTCCGGGTGCTGGGTGCTCAGTGCTCGGGGTGCTGGGTGCTCAGTACACATGGTGGTCGGTGCTCAGTACTCAGGGTGCTGGGTGCTCAGTGCTCGGGGTGCTGGGTGGTCTGTACTCAGGGTGCTGGGTGCTCAGTGCTCGGGGTGCTCGGTGCTCAGTACGTTGGGTGCTCAGTACTCAGGGTGCTGGGTGCACAGTGCTCAGGGTGCTGGGTGCTCAGTGCTCAGGGTGCTGGGTGCTCAGTGCTCAGGGTGCTGGGTGCTCAGTGCTCAAGGTGTTGGGTTCTCAGTGCTCAGGGTGCTGCGTGCTCAGTGCTCTGTGTGCTTGGTGCTCAGTACTCAGGGTGCTGGGTGCTCAGTGCTCAGGGTGCTGGCTGCTCAGTGCTCAGGCTGCTCAGTGCTCAGTACTCAGGGTGCTCGGTGCTCAGTGCACAGGGTGCTCAGTGCTCAGTGCTCGGGGTGCTGGGTGCTCAGTGTTCGGGGTGCTGGGTGCTCAGTGCTCAGGGTGCTGGGTGCTCAGTACTCAGTGTGCTCAGTGCTCAGTGCTCAGGGTGCTGGGTGCTCAGTACTCAGGGTGCTGGGTACTCAGTGCTCAGGGTGCTCGGTGCTCAGTACTCGGGGTGCTGGGTGCTCATTCTCAGGGTGCTGGGGGCTCAGTGCTCGGGGTGCTGGGTGCTCAGTACTCAGGGTGCTGGGTGCTCAGTGCTCAGGGTGCTGGGTGCTCAGTACTCAGGTGCTGGGTGCTCAGTGCTCAGGGTGCTCAGTGCTCAGTACTCAGGGTGCTGGGAGCTCAGTACTCAGGGTGCTGGGTGCTCAGTGCTCGGGGTGCCCGGTGCTCAGTGCTCGGGGTGCTCGGTGCTCAGTTCTCAGGGTGCTGGCTGCTCAGTACTCAAGGTGCTGGGTGCTCAGTGCTGGGTGCTCAGTGCTCCGGGTGCTGGGTGCTCAGTGCTCGGGGTGCTGGGTGCTCAGTACTCAGGGTGCTCGGTGCTCAGTACTCAGGGTGCTGGGTGCTCAGTGCTCGGGGTGCTGGGTGCTCAGTACTCAGGGTGCTGGGTGCTCAGTGCTCGGGGTGCTCGGTGCTCAGTACGTTGGGTGCTCAGTACTCAGGGTGCTGGGTGCTCAGTGCTCAGGGTGCTGGGTGCTCAGTGCTCAGGGTGCTGGGTGCTCAGTGCTCAGGGTGCTGGGTGCTCAGTGCTCAGGGTGCTGGGTCCTCAGTGCTCAGGGTGCTCGGTGCTCAGTGCTCAGGGTGCTAAGTGCTCAGTACTCAGGGTGCTCGGTGCTCAGTGCACAGGGTACTCAGTGCTCAGTGCTCGGCGTGCTGGGTGCTCAGTGCTCGGGGTGCTGGGTGCTCAGTGCTCATGGTGCTGTTTGCTCAGTACTCAGTGTGCTCAGTGCTCAGGGTGCTGGGTGCTCAGAAGTCAGGGTGCTGGGTGCTCAGTTCTCAGGGTGCTGGGTGCTCAGTACTCAGGGTGCTTGGTGCTCAGTACTCATGGTGCTGGGTGCTCAGTGCTCAGGGTGCTCGGTGCTCAGTACTCATGGTGCTGGGTGCTCATTCTCGGGGTGCTGGGTGCTCAGTACTCAGGTTGCTCAGTACTCTGGGTACTCGGTGCTCAGTACTAATGGTGCTGGGTGCTCAGTACTCAGGGTGCTCGGTGCTCAGTTCTCAGGGTGCTCGGTGCTCAGTGTTTGGGGTGCTGGGTGCTCAATACTCAGCGTGCTGGGTGCTCAATGCTGGGTGCTCAGTGCTCCGGGTGCTGGTTGCTCAGTGCTCTGGGTGCTGGGTGCTCAGTGCTCAGGGTGCTGTTTGCTCAGTACACAGTGTGCTCAGTGCTCAGGGTGCTGGGTGCTCAGAACTCAGGGTGCTGGGTGCTCAGTACTCAGGGTGCTGGGTCCTCAGTACTCAGGGTGCTTGGTGCTCAGTACTCATGGTGCTGGGTGCTCAGTGCTCAGGGTGCTGGGTGCTCAGTACTCATGGTGCTGGGTGCTCATTCTCGGGGTGCTGGGTGCTCAGTACTCAGGTTGCTCAGTACTCTGGGTACTCGGTGGTCAGTACTCATGGTGCTGGGTGCTCAGTACTCAAGGTGCTCGGTGCTCAGTTCTCAGGGTGCTCGGTGCTCAGTGTTTGGGGTGCTGGGTGCTCAGTACTCAGCGTGCTGGGTGCTCAGTGCTCAGGGTGCTGGGTGCTCAGGGCTCAGGGTGCTGGGTGCTCAGTACTCAGTGCTCAGGATGCTGGGGGCTCAGTGCTCAGGGTGCTGGGTACTCAGTGCTCAGGGTGCTCAGTGCTCAGTACTCAGGGTGCTGGGTGCTCAGTACTCAGGGTGCTGGGTGCTCAGTGCTCGGTGTACACGGTGCTCAGTGCTCGGGGTGCTCGGTGCTCAGTTCTCAGGGAGCTGGGTGCTCAGTACTCAGGGTGCTGGGTGCTCAGTGCTGGGTGCTCAGTGCTCCGGGTGCTGGGTGCTCAGTGCTCGGGGTGCTGGGTGCTCAGTACTCAGGGTGCTCGGTGCTCAGTACTCAGGGTGCTGGGTGCTCAGTGCTCGGGGTGCTGGGTGCTCAGTACTCAGGGTGCTGGGTGCTCAGTGCTCGGGGTGCTCGGTGCTCAGTACGTTGGGTGCTCAGTACTCAGGGTGCTGGGTGCTCAGTGCTCAGGGTGCTGGGTGCTCAGTGCTCAGGGTGCTGGGTGCTCAGTGCTCAGGGTGCTGGGTTCTCAGTGCTCAGGGTGCTGGGTGGTCAGTGCTCAGGGTGCTTGGTGCTCAGTACTCAGGGTGCTTGGTGCTCAGTGCTCAGGGTGCTGGGTGCTCAGTGCTCGGGGTGCAGGGTGCTCAGTACTCAGGGTGCTGGTTGCTCAGTACTCGGGGTGCTGGGTGCTCAGTGCTCAGCGTGCTGGGTGCTCAGTACTCAGGGTGCTCGGTGCTCAGTGCTTGGGGTGCTGGGTGCTCAGTACTCAGGGTTCTCGGTGCTCAGTACTCAGGGTTCCCAGTGCTCAGTACACAGGGTGCTGGGTACTCAGTGCTCAGGGTGCTGGGTGCTCAGTACTCAGGGTGCTCAGTGCTCAGTACTCGGGGTGCTTGGTGCTCAGTACTCAGGGTGCTCAGTGCTCAGTACTCAGGGTGCTGGGTTCTCAGTGCTCGGGGCGCTGGGTGCTCAGCGCTCGGGTTGCTGGGTGCTCAGTACTCGGGGTGCTGGGTGCTCAGTGCTCAGCGTGCTGGGTGCTCAGTACTCAGGGTGCTCGGTGCTCAGTGCTTGGGGTGCTGGGTGCTCAGTACTCAGGGTGCTCAGTGCTCAGTACTTGGGGTGCTTGGTGCTCAGTACTCAGGGTGCTCAGTGCTCAGTACTCGGGGTGCTGGGTGCTCAGTGCTCAGGGTGCTCAGTGCTCAGTACTCAGTGCTCAGGGTGCTCAGTGCTCAGTGCTCAGGGTGCTGGGTGTTCAGTACTCAGGGTGCTGGGTGCTCAGTACTCAGGGTGGTGGGTGCTCAGTGCTCAGGGTCCTGGGTGCTCAGTGCTCAGGATGCTGGGTGCTCAGTACTCAGGGTACTGGGTACTCAGTACTCAGGGTGCTCGGTGCTCAGTACTCAGGGTGCTGGGTGCTCAGTGCCCAGGGTGCTGGGTGCTCAGTACTCAGGGTGCTGGGTGCTCAGTACTCAGGGTGCTGGGTGCTCAGTGCTCAGGGTGCTGGGTGCTCAGTACTCAGTGTGCTGGGTGCTCAGAGCTCGGGGTGCTGGGTGCTCAGTGCTCAGGTTGATTGGTGCTCAGTACTCAGGGTGCTGGGTGCTCAGTACACAGGGTGCTGGGTGCTCAGTCCTCAAGGTGCTCAGTACACAGGGTGCTTGGTGCTCAGTGCTCAGTACTCAGGGTGCTCAGTACTCAGGGTGCTGGGTGCTCAGTGCTCAGGGTGCTGGGTGCTCAGTGCTCAGGGTGCTGGGTGCTCAGTCCTCAGGGTGCTCAGTGCTCAGGGTGCTGGGTGCTCAGTGCTCGCGGTGCTCGGTGCTCAGAACTCAGGGTGCTGGGTGCTCAGTACTCAGGGTGCTGGTTGCTCAGTGCTCAG
This sequence comes from Microtus oregoni, assembly GCF_018167655.1. Lineage (NCBI taxonomy): Eukaryota > Metazoa > Chordata > Mammalia > Rodentia > Cricetidae > Microtus > Microtus oregoni. Next base: position 20,154 of record NW_024543545.1, on the reverse strand, counting down.
GATGCTGGGTGCTCAGTGCTCATGGTGCTGGGTGCTCAGTGCTCAGGGTGCTCAGTGCTCAGTACTCAGGGTGCTGGGTGCTCAGTACTCAGGGTTCTGGGTGCTCAGTGCTCGGGGTGCCCGGTGCTCAGTGCTCGGGGTGCTCGGTGCTCAGTTCTCAGGGTGCTGGGTGCTCAGTACTCAAGGTGCTGGGTGCTCAGTGCTGGGTGCTCAGTGCTCCGGGTGCTGGGTGCTCAGTGCTCGGGGTGCTGGGTGCTCAGTACACAGGGTGGTCGGTGCTCAGTACTCAGGGTGCTGGGTGCTCAGTGCTCGGGGTGCTGGGTGGTCTGTACTCAGGGTGCTGGGTGCTCAGTGCTCGGGGTGCTCGGTGCTCAGTACGTTGGGTGCTCAGTACTCAGGGTGCTGGGTGCTCAGTGCTCAGGGTGCTGGGTGCTCAGTGCTCAGGGTGCTGGGTGCTCAGTGCTCAGGGAGCTGGGTGCTCAGTGCTCAGGGTGTTGGGTTCTCAGTGCTCAGGGTGCTGGGTGCTCAGTGCTCTGTGTGCTTGGTGCTCAGTACTCAGGGTGCTGGGTGCTCAGTGCTCAGGGTGCTGGCTGCTCAGTGCTCAGGCTGCTCAGTGCTCAGTACTCAGGGTGCTCGGTGCTCAGTGCACAGGGTGCTCAGTGCTCAGTGCTCGGGGTGCTGGGTTCTCAGTGTTCGGGGTGCTGGGTGCTCAGTGCTCAGGGTGCTGGGTGCTCAGTACTCAGTGTGCTGGGTGCTCAGTGCTCAGGGTGCTGGGTGCTCAGTACTCAGGGTGCTGGGTACTCAGTGCTCAGGGTGCTCGGTGCTCAGTACTCGGGGTGCTGGGTGCTCATTCTCAGGGTGCTGGGTGCTCAGTGCTCGGGGTGCTGGGTGCTCAGTACTCAGGGTGCTGGGTGCTCAGTGCTCAGGGTGCTGGGTGCTCAGTACTCAGGGTGCTGGGTGCTCAGTGCTCAGGGTGCTCAGTGCTCAGTACTCAGGGTGCTGGGTGCTCAGTACTCAGGGTGCTGGGTGCTCAGTGCTCGGGGTGCCCGGTGCTCAGTGCTCGGGGTGCTCGGTGCTCAGTTCTCAGGGTGCTGGCTGCTCAGTACTCAAGGTGCTGGGTGCTCAGTGCTGGGTGCTCAGTGCTCCGGGTGCTGGGTGCTCAGTTCTCGGGGTGCTGGGTGCTCAGTACTCAGGGTGCTGGGTGCTCAGTACTCAGGGTGCTGGGTGCTCAGTGCTCGGGGTGCTGGGTGCTCAGTACTCAGGGTGCTGGGTGCTCAGTGCTCGGGGTGCTCGGTGCTCAGTACGTTGGGTGCTCAGTACTCAGGGTGCTGGGTGCTCAGTGCTCAGGGTGCTGGGTGCTCAGTGCTCAGGGTGCTGGGTGCTCAGTGCTCAGGGTGCTGGGTGCTCAGTGCTCAGGGTGCTGGGTCCTCAGTGCTCAGGGTGCTGGGTGCTCAGTGCTCAGGGTGCTAAGTGCTCAGTACTCAGGGTGCTCGGTGCTCAGTGCACAGGGTACTCAGTGCTCAGTGCTCGGGGTGCTGGGTGCTCAGTGCTCGGGTTGCTGGGTGCTCAGTGCTCATGGTGCTGTTTGCTCAGTACTCAGTGTGCTCAGTGCTCAGGGTGCTGGGTGCTCAGAAGTCAGGGTGCTGGGTGCTCAGTTCTCAGGGTGCTGGGTGCTCAGTACTCAGGGTGCTTGGTGCTCAGTACTCATGGTGCTGGGTGCTCAGTGCTCAGGGTGCTCGGTGCTCAGTACTCATGGTGCTGGGTGCTCATTCTCGGGGTGCTGGGTGCTCAGTACTCAGGTTGCTCAGTACTCTGGGTACTCGGTGCTCAGTACTAATGGTGCTGGGTGCTCAGTACTCAGGGTGCTTGGTGCTCAGTTCTCAGGGTGCTCGGTGCTCAGTGTTTGGGGTGCTGGGTGCTCAATACTCAGCGTGCTGGGTGCTCAATGCTGGGTGCTCAGTGCTCCGGGTGCTGGGTGCTCAGTGCTCTGGGTGCTGGGTGCTCAGTGCTCAGGGTGCTGGTTGCTCAGTACACAGTGTGCTCAGTGCTCAGGGTGCTGGGTGCTCAGAACTCAGGGTGCTGGGTGCTCAGTACTCAGGGTGCTGGGTCCTCAGTACTCAGGGTGCTAGGTGCTCAGTACTCATGGTGCTGGGTGCTCAGTGCTCAGGGTGCTGGGTGCTCAGTACTCATGGTGCTGGGTGCTCATTCTCGGGGTGCTGGGTGCTCAGTACTCAGGTTGCTCAGTACTCTGGGTACTCGGTGCTCAGTACTCATGGTGCTGGGTGCTCAGTACTGAAGGTGCTCGGTGCTCAGTTCTCAGGGTGCTCGGTGCTCAGTGTTTGGGGTGCTGGGTGCTCAGTACTCAGCGTGCTGGGTGCTCAGTGCTCAGGGTGCTGGGTGCTCAGGGCTCAGGGTGCTGGGTGCTCAGTACTCAGTGCTCAGGATGCTGGGGGCTCAGTGCTCAGGGTGCTGGGTACTCAGTGCTCAGGGTGCTCAGTGCTCAGTACTCAGGGTGCTGGGTGCTCAGTACTCAGGGTGCTGGGTGCTCAGTGCTCGGTGTACCCGGTGCTCAGTGCTCGGGGTGCTCGGTGCTCAGTTCTCAGGGAGCTGGGTGCTCAGTACTCAGGGTGCTGGGTGCTCAGTGCTGGGTGCTCAGTGCTCCGGGTGCTGGGTGCTCAGTGCTCGGGGTGCTGGGTGCTCAGTACTCAGGGTGCTCGGTGCTCAGTACTCAGGGTGCTGGGTGCTCAGTGCTCGGGGTGCTGGGTGCTCAGTACTCAGGGTGCTGGGTGCTCAGTGCTCGGGGTGCTCGGTGCTCAGTACGTTGGGTGCTCAGTACTCAGGGTGCTGGGTGCTCAGTGCTCAGGGTGTTGGGTGCTCAGTGCTCAGGGTGCTGGGTGCTCAGTGCTCAGGGTGCTGGGTTCTCAGTGCTCAGGGTGCTGGGTGGTCAGTGCTCAGGGTGCTTGGTGCTCAGTACTCAGGGTGCTTGGTGCTCAGTGCTCAGGGTGCTGGGTGCTCAGTGCTCGGGGTGCAGGGTGCTCAGTACTCAGGGTGCTGGTTGCTCAGTACTCGGGGTGCTGGGTGCTCAGTGCTCAGCATGCTGGGTGCTCAGTACTCAGGGTGCTCAGTGCTCAGTACTCGGGGTGCTTGGTGCTCAGTACTCAGGGTGCTCAGTGCTCAGTACTCAGGGTGCTGGGTTCTCAGTGCTCGGGGCGCTGGGTGCTCAGCGCTCGGGGTGCTGTGTGCTCAGTGCTCAGCGTGCTGGGTGCTCAGTACTCAGGGTGCTCGGTGCTCAGTGCTTGGGGTGCTGGGTGCTCAGTACTCAGGGTGCTCGGTGCTCAGTACTCAGGGTTCTCAGTGCTCAGTACTCAGGGTGCTGGGTACTCAATGCTCAGGGTGCTGGGTGCTCAGTACTCAGGGTGCTCAGTGCTCAGTACTCGGGGTGCTGGTTGCTCAGTGCTCAGGGTGCTCAGTGCTCAGTACTCAGTGCTCAGGGTGCTCAGTGCTCAGTGCTCAGGGTGCTGGGTGTTCAGTACTCAGGGTGCTGGGTGCTCAGTACTCAGGGTGGTGGGTGCTCAGTGCTCAGGGTCCTGGGTGCTCAGTGCTCAGGATGCTGGGTGCTCAGTACTCAGGGTACTGGGTACTCAGTACTCAGGGTGCTCGGTGCTCAGTACTCAGGGTGCTGGGTGCTCAGTGCCCAGGGTGCTGGGTGCTCAGTACTCAGGGTGCTGGGTGCTCAGTACTCAGGGTGCTGGGTGCTCAGTGCTCAGGGTGCTGGGTGCTCAGTACTCAGTGTGCTGGGTGCTCAGAGCTCGGGGTGCTGGGTGCTCAGTGCTCAGGTTGATCGGTGCTCAGTACTCAGGTTGCTGGGTGCTCAGTACACAGGGTGCTGGGTGCTCAGTCCTCAAGGTGCTCAGTACTCAGGGTGCTTGGTGCTCAGTGCTCAGTACTCAGGGTGCTCAGTACTCAGGGTGCTGGGTGCTCAGTGCTCAGGGTGCTGGGTGCTCAGTGCTCAGGGTGCTGGGTGCTCAGTCCTCAGGGTGCTCTGTGCTCAGGGTGCTGGGTGCTCAGTGCTCGCGGTGCTCGGTGCTCAGAACTCAGGGTGCTGGGTGCTCAGTACTCAGGGTGCTGGTTGCTCAGTGCTCAGGATGCTGGGTGCTCAGTGCTCATGGCGCTGGGTGCTCAGTGCTCAGGGTGCTCAGTGCTCAGTACTCAGGGTGCTGGGTGCTCACTACTCAGGGTGCTGGGTGCTCAGTACTCAGGGTGCTGGGTCCTCAGTACTCAGGGTGCTTGGTGCTCAGTACTCATGGTGCTGGGTGCTCAGTGCTCAGGGTGCTGGGTGCTCAGTACTCATGGTGCTGGGTGCTCATTCTCGGGGTGCTGGGTGCTCAGTACTCAGGTTGCTCAGTACTCTGGGTACTCGGTGCTCAGTACTAATGGTGCTGGGTGCTCAGTACTCAGGGTGCTTGGTGCTCAGTTCTCAGGGTGCTCGGTGCTCAGTGTTTGGGGTGCTGGGTGCTCAATACTCAGCGTGCTGGGTGCTCAATGCTGGGTGCTCAGTGCTCCGGGTGCTGGGTGCTCAGTGCTCTGGGTGCTGGGTGCTCAGTGCTCAGGGTGCTGGTTGCTCAGTACACAGTGTGCTCAGTGCTCAGGGTGCTGGGTGCTCAGAACTCAGGGTGCTGGGTGCTCAGTACTCAGGGTGCTGGGTCCTCAGTACTCAGGGTGCTTGGTGCTCAGTACTCATGGTGCTGGGTGCTCAGTGCTCAGGGTGCTGGGTGCTCAGTACTCATGGTGCTGGGTGCTCATTCTCGGGGTGCTGGGTGCTCAGTACTCAGGTTGCTCAGTACTCTGGGTACTCGGTGCTCAGTACTCATGGTGCTGGGTGCTCAGTACTCAAGGTGCTCGGTGCTCAGTTCTCAGGGTGCTCGGTGCTCAGTGTTTGGGGTGCTGGGTGCTCAGTACTCAGCGTGCTGGGTGCTCAGTGCTCAGGGTGCTGGGTGCTCAGGGCTCAGGGTGCTGGGTGCTCAGTACTCAGTGCTCAGGATGCTGGGGGCTCAGTGCTCAGGGTGCTGGGTACTCAGTGCTCAGGGTGCTGGGTGCTCAGTACTCAGGGTGCTGGGTGCTCAGTGCTCGGTGTACCCGGTGCTCAGTGCTCGGGGTGCTCGGTGCTCAGTTCTCAGGGAGCTGGGTGCTCAGTACTCAGGGTGCTGGGTGCTCAGTGCTGGGTGCTCAGTGCTCCGGGTGCTGGGTGCTCAGTGCTCGGGGTGCTGGGTGCTCAGTACTCAGGGTGCTCGGTGCTCAGTACTCAGGGTGCTGGGTGCTCAGTGCTCGGGGTGCTGGGTGCTCAGTACTCAGGGTGCTGGGTGCTCAGTGCTCGGGGTGCTCGGTGCTCAGTACGTTGGGTGCTCAGTACTCAGGGTGCTGGGTGCTCAGTGCTCAGGGTGTTGGGTGCTCAGTGCTCAGGGTGCTGGGTGCTCAGTGCTCAGGGTGCTGGGTTCTCAGTGCTCAGGGTGCTGGGTGGTCAGTGCTCAGGGTGCTTGGTGCTCAGTACTCAGGGTGCTTGGTGCTCAGTGCTCAGGGTGCTGGGTGCTCAGTGCTCGGGGTGCAGGGTGCTCAGTACTCAGGGTGCTGGTTGCTCAGTACTCGGGGTGCTGGGTGCTCAGTGCTCAGCATGCTGGGTGCTCAGTACTCAGGGTGCTCAGTGCTCAGTACTCGGGGTGCTTGGTGCTCAGTACTCAGGGTGCTCAGGGCTCAGTACTCAGGGTGCTGGGTTCTCAGTGCTCGGGGCGCTGGGTGCTCAGCGCTCGGGGTGCTGGGTGCTCAGTACTCGGGGTGCTGTGTGCTCAGTGCTCAGCGTGCTGGGTGCTCAGTACTCAGGGTGCTCGGTGCTCAGTGCTTGGGGTGCTGGGTGCTCAGTACTCAGGGTGCTCGGTGCTCAGTACTCAGGGTTCTCAGTGCTCAGTACTCAGGGTGCTGGGTACTCAATGCTCAGGGTGCTGGGTGCTCAATACTCAGGGTGCTCAGTGCTCAGTACTCGGGGTGCTGGGTGCTCAGTGCTCAGGGTGCTCAGTGCTCAGTACTCAGTGCTCAGGGTGCTCAGTGCTCAGTGCTCAGGGTGCTGGGTGTTCAGTACTCAGGGTGCTGGGTGCTCAGTACTCAGGGTGGTGGGTGCTCAGTGCTCAGGGTCCTGGGTGCTCAGTGCTCAGGATGCTGGGTGCTCAGTACTCAGGGTACTGGGTACTCAGTACTCAGGGTGCTCGGTGCTCAGTACTCAGGGTGCTGGGTGCTCAGTGCCCAGGGTGCTGGGTGCTCAGTACTCAGGGTGCTGGGTGCTCAGTACTCAGGGTGCTGGGTGCTCAGTGCTCAGGGTGCTGGGTGCTCAGTACTCAGTGTGCTGGGTGCTCAGAGCTCGGGGTGCTGGGTGCTCAGTGCTCAGGTTGATCGGTGCTCAGTACTCAGGGTGCTGGGTGCTCAGTACACAGGGTGCTGGGTGCTCAGTCCTCAAGGTGCTCAGTACTCAGGGTGCTTGGTGCTCAGTGCTCAGTACTCAGGGTGCTCAGTACTCAGGGTGCTGGGTGCTCAGTGCTCAGGGTGCTGGGTGCTCAGTGCTCAGGGTGCTGGGTGCTCAGTCCTCAGGGTGCTCAGTGCTCAGGGTGCTGGGTGCTCAGTGCTCGCGGTGCTCGGTGCTCAGAACTCAGGGTGCTGGGTGCTCAGTACTCAGGGTGCTGGTTGCTCAGTGCTCAGGATGCTGGGTGCTCAGTGCTCATGGCGCTGGGTGCTCAGTGCTCAGGGTGCTCAGTGCTCAGTACTCAGGGTGCTGGGTGCTCACTACTCAGGGTGCTGGTTGCTCAGTGCTCGGGGTGCTCGGTGCTCAGTTCTCAGGGTGCTGGTTGCTCAGTACTCAAGGTGCTGGGTGCTCAGTGCTGGGTGCTCAGTGCTCCGGGTGCTGGGTGCTCAGTGCTCGGGGTGCTGGGTGCTCAGTACACAGGGTGGTCGGTGCTCAGTACTCAGGGTGCTGGGTGCTCAGTGCTCGGGGTGCTGGGTGGTCTGTACTCAGGGTGCTGGGTGCTCAGTGCTCGGGGTGCTCGGTGCTCAGTACGTTGGGTGCTCAGTACTCAGGGTGCTGGGTGCTCAGTGCTCAGGGTGCTGGGTGCTCAGTGCTCAGGGTGCTGGGTGCTCAGTGCTCAGGGTGCTGGGTGCTCAGTGCTCAGGGTGTTGGGTTCTCAGTGCTCAGGGTGCTGGGTGCTCAGTGCTCTGTGTGCTTGGTGCTCAGTACTCAGGGTGCTGGGTGCTCAGTGCTCAGGGTGCTGGCTGCTCAGTGCTCAGGCTGCTCAGTGCTCAGTACTCAGGGTGCTCGGTGCTCAGTGCACAGGGTGCTCAGTGCTCAGGGTGCTGGGTGCTCAGTACTCAGTGTGCTGGGTGCTCAGTGCTCAGGGTGCTGGGTGCTCAGTACTCAGGGTGCTGGGTACTCAGTGCTCAGGGTGCTCGGTGCTCAGTACTCGGGGTGCTGGGTGCTCATTCTCAGGGTGCTGGGTGCTCAGTGCTCGGGGTGCTGGGTGCTCAGTACTCAGGGTGCTGGGTGCTCAGTGCTCAGGGTGCTGGGTGCTCAGTACTCAGGGTGCTGGGTGCTCAGTGCTCAGGGTGCTCAGTGCTCAGTACTCAGGGTGCTGGGTGCTCAGTACTCAGGGTGCTGGGTGCTCAGTGCTCGGGGTGCCCGGTGCTCAGTGCTCGGGGTGCTCGGTGCTCAGTTCTCAGGGTGCTGGCTGCTCAGTACTCAAGGTGCTGGGTGCTCAGTGCTTGGTGCTCAGTGCTCCGGGTGCTGGGTGCTCAGTGCTCGGGGTGCTGGGTGCTCAGTACTCAGGGTGCTCGGTGCTCAGTACTCAGGGTGCTGGGTGCTCAGTGCTCGGGGTGCTGGGTGCTCAGTACTCAGCGTGCTGGGTGCTCAGTGCTCGGGGTGCTCGGTGCTCAGTACGTTGGTTGCTCAGTACTCAGTTTGCTGGGTGCTCAGTGCTCAGGGTGCTGGGTGCTCAGTGCTCAGGGTGCTGGGTGCTCAGTGCTCAGGGTGCTGGGTGCTCAGTGCTCAGGGTGCTGGGTTCTCAGTGCTCAGGGTGCTGGGTGCTCAGTGCTCTGGGTGCTTGGTGCTCAGTACTCAGGGTGCTGGGTGCTCAGTGCTCAGGGTGCTGGGTGCTCAGTGCTCAGGGTGCTCAGTGCTCAGTACTCAGGGTGCTCGGTGCTCAGAGCACAGGGTGCTCAGTGCTCAGTGCTCGGGGTGCTCGGTGCTCAGTGCTCAGGGTGCTGGGTCCTCAGTGCTCAGGGTGCTGGGTGCTCAGTGCTCAGGGTGCTAAGTGCTCAGTACTCAGGGTGCTCGGTGCTCAGTGCACAGGGTACTCAGTGCTCAGTGCTCGGGGTGCTGGGTGCTCAGTGCTCGGGGTGCTGGGTGCTCAGTGCTCAGGGTGCTGGTTGCTCAGTACTCAGTGTGCTCAGTGCTCAGGGTGCTGGGTGCTCAGAAGTCAGGGTGCTGGGTTCTCAGTTCTCAGGGTGCTGGGTGCTCAGTACTCAGCGTGCTTGGTGCTCAGTACTCATGGTGCTGGGTGCTCAGTGCTCAGGGTGCTCGGTGCTCAGTACTCATGGTGCTGGGTGCTCATTCTCGGGGTGCTGGGTGCTCAGTACTCAGGTTGCTCAGTACTCTGGGTACTCGGTGCTCAGTACTAATGGTGCTGGGTGCTCAGTACTCAGGGTGCTCGGTGCTCAGTTCTCAGGGTGCTCTGTGCTCAGTGTTTGGGGTGCTGGGTGCTCAATACTCAGCGTGCTGGGTGCTCAATGCTGGGTGCTCAGTGCTCCGGGTGCTGGGTGCTCAGTGCTCTGGGTGCTGGGTGCTCAGTGCTCAGGGTGCTGGTTGCTCAGTACACAGTGTGCTCAGTGCTCAGGGTGCTGGGTGCTCAGAACTCAGGGTGCTGGGTGCTCAGTACTCAGGGTGCTGGGTCCTCAGTACTCAGGGTGCTTGGTGCTCAGTACTCATGGTGCTGGGTGCTCAGTGCTCAGGGTGCTGGGTGCTCAGTACTCATGGTGCTGGGTGCTCATTCTCGGGGTGCTGGGTGCTCACTACTCAGGTTGCTCAGTACTCTGGGTACTCGGTGCTCAGTACTCATGGTGCTGGGTGCTCAGTACTCAAGGTGCTCGGTGCTCAGTTCTCAGGGTGCTCGGTGCTCAGTGTTTGGGGTGCTGGGTGCTCAGTACCCAGCGTGCTGGGTGCTCAGTGCTCAGGGTGCTGGGTGCTCAGGGCTCAGGGTGCTGGGTGCTCAGTACTCAGTGCTCAGGATGCTGGGGGCTCAGTGCTAAGGGTGCTGGGTACTCAGTGCTCAGGGTGCTCAGTGCTCAGTACTCAGGGTGCTGGGTGCTCAGTACTCAGGGTGCTGGGTGCTCAGTGCTCCGTGTACCCGGTGCTCAGTGCTCGGGGTGCTCGGTGCTCAGTTCTCAGGGAGCTGGGTGCTCAGTACTCAGGGTGCTGGGTGCTCAGTGCTGGGTGCTCAGTGCTCCGGGTGCTGGGTGCTCAGTGCTCGGGGTGCTGGGTGCTCAGTACTCAGGGTGCTCGGTGCTCAGTACTCAGGGTGCTGGGTGCTCAGTGCTCGGGGTGCTGGGTGCTCAGTACTCAGGGTGCTGGGTGCTCAGTGCTCGGGGTGCTCGGTGCTCAGTACGTTGGGTGCTCAGTACTCAGGGTGCTGGGTGCTCAGTGCTCAGGGTGCTGGGTGCTCAGTGCTCAGGGTGCTGGGTGCTCAGTGCTCAGGGTGCTGGGTTCTCAGTGCTCAGGGTGCTGGGTGGACAGTGCTCAGGGTGCTTGGTGCTCAGTACTCAGGGTGCTTGGTGCTCAGTGCTCAGGGTGCTGGGTGCTCAGTGCTCGGGGTGCAGGGTGCTCAGTACTCAGGGTGCTGGTTGCTCAGTACTCGGGGTGCTGGGTGCTCAGTCCTCAGCGTGCTGGGTGCTCAGTACTCAGGGTGCTCGGTGCTCAGTGCTTGGGGTGCTGGGTGCTCAGTACTCAGGGTGCTGGGTGCTCAGTACTCAGGGTTCCCAGTGCTCAGTACACAGGGTGCTGGGTACTCAGTGCTCAGGGTGCTGGGTGCTCAGTACTCAGGGTGCTCAGTGCTCAGTACTCGGGGTGCTTGGTGCTCAGTACTCAGGGTGCTCAGTGCTCAGTACTCAGGGTGCTGGGTTCTCAGTGCTCGGGGCGCTGGGTGCTCAGCGCTAGGGGTGCTGGGTGCTCAGTACTCGGGGTGCTGGGTGCTCAGTGCTCAGCGTGCTGGGTGCTCAGTACTCAGGGTGCTCGGTGCTCAGTGCTTGGGGTGCTGGGTGCTCAGTACTCAGGGTGCTCGGTGCTCAGTACTCAGGGTTCTCAGTGCTCAGTACTCAGGGTGCTGGGTACTCAATGCTCAGGGTGCTGGGTGCTCAGTACTCAGGGTGCTCAGTGCTCAGTACTCGGGGTGCTTGGTGCTCAGTACTCAGGGTGCTCAGTGCTCAGTACTCGGGGTGCTGGGTGCTCAGTGCTCAGGGTGCTCAGTGCTCAGTACTCAGTGCTCAGGGTTCTCAGTGCTCAGTGCTCAGGGTGCTGGGTGTTCAGTACTCAGGGTGCTGGGTGCTCAGTACTCAGGGTGGTGGGTGCTCAGTGCTCAGGGTCCTGGGTGCTCAGTGCTCAGGATGCTGGGTGCTCAGTACTCAGGGTACTGGGTACTCAGTACTCAGGGTGCTCGGTGCTCAGTACTCAGGGTGCTGGGTGCTCAGTGCCCAGGGTGCTGGGTGCTCAGTACTCAGGGTGCTGGATGCTCAGTACTCAGGGTGCTGGGTGCTCAGTGCTCAGGGTGCTGGGTGCTCAGTACTCAGTGTGCTGGGTGCTCAGAGCTCGGGGTGCTGGGTGCTCAGTGCTCAGGTTGATCGGTGCTCATTACTCAGGGTGCTGGGTGCTCAGTACACAGGGTGCTGTGTGCTCAGTCCTCAAGGTGCTCAGTACTCAGGGTGCTTGGTGCTCAGTGCTCAGTACTCAGGGTGCTCAGTACTCAGGGTGCTGGGTGCTCAGTGCTCAGGGTGCTGGGTGCTCAGTGCTCAGGGTGCTGGGTGCTCAGTCCTCAGGGTGCTCAGTGCTCAGGGTGCTGGGTGCTCAGTGCTCGCGGTGCTCGGTGCTCAGAACTCAGGGTGCTGGGTGCTCAGTACTCAGGGTGCTGGTTGCTCAGTGCTCAGGATGCTGGGTGCTCAGTGCTCAGGGTGCTCAGTGCTCAGGGTGCTCAGTGCTCAGTACTCAGGGTGCTGGGTGCTCAGTACTCAGGGTGCTGGGTGCTCAGTGCTCGGGGTGCCCGGTGCTCAGTGCTCGGGGTGCTCGGTGCTCAGTTCTCAGGGTGCTGGGTGCTCAGTACTCAAGGTGCTGGGTGCTCAGTGCTGGGTGCTCAGTGCTCCGGGTGCTGGGTGCTCAGTGCTCGGGGTGCTGGGTGCTCAGTACACAGGGTGGTCGGTGCTCAGTACTCAGGGTGCTGGGTGCTCAGTGCTCGGGGTGCTGGGTGGTCTGTACTCAGGGTGCTGGGTGCTCAGTGCTCGGGGTGCTCGGTGCTCAGTACGTTGGGTGCTCAGTACTCAGGGTGCTGGGTGCTCAGTGCTCAGGGTGCTGGGTGCTCAGTGCTCAGGGTGCTGGGTGCTCAGTGCTCAGGGTGCTGGGTGCTCAGTGCTCAGGGTGTTGGGTTCTCAGTGCTCAGGGTGCTGGGTGCTCAGTGCTCTGTGTGCTTGGTGCTCAGTACTCAGGGTGCTGGGTGCTCAGTGCTCAGGGTGCTGGCTGCTCAGTGCTCAGGCTGCTCAGTGCTCAGTACTCAGGGTGCTCGGTGCTCAGTGCACAGGGTGCTCAGTGCTCAGTGCTCGGGGTGCTGGGTGCTCAGTGTTCGGGGTGCTGGGTGCTCAGTGCTCAGGGTGCTGGGTGCTCAGTACTCAGTGTGCTGGGTGCTCAGTGCTCAGGGTGCTGGGTGCTCAGTACTCAGGGTGCTGGGTACTCAGTGCTCAGGGTGCTCGGTGCTCAGTACTCGGGGTGCTGGGTGCTCATTCTCAGGGTGCTGGGTGCTCAGTGCTCGGGGTGCTGGGTGCTCAGTACTCAGGGTGCTGGGTGCTCAGTGCTCAGGGTGCTGGGTGCTCAGTACTCAGGGTGCTGGGTGCTCAGTGCTCAGGGTGCTCAGTGCTCAGTACTCAGGGTGCTGGGTGCTCAGTACTCAGGGTGCTGGGTGCTCAGTGCTCGGGGTGCCCGGTGCTCAGTGCTCGGGGTGCTCGGTGCTCAGTTCTCAGGGTGCTGGCTGCTCAGTACTCAAGGTGCTGGGTGCTCAGTGCTGTGTGCTCAGTGCTCCGGGTGCTGGGTGCTCAGTGCTCGGGGTGCTGGGTGCTCAGTACTCAGGGTGCTCGGTGCTCAGTACTCAGGGTGCTGGGTGCTCAGTGCTCGGGGTGCTGGGTGCTCAGTACTCAGGGTGCTGGGTGCTGAGTGCTCGGGGTGCTCGGTGCTCAGTACGTTGGGTGCTTAGTACTCAGGGTGCTGGGTGCTCAGTGCTCAGGGTGCTGGGTGCTCAGTGCTCAGGGTGCTGGGTGCTCAGTGCTCAGGGTGCTGGGTGCTCAGTGCTCAGGGTGCTGGGTCCTCAGTGCTCAGGGTGCTGGGTGCTCAGTGCTCAGGGTGCTAAGTGCTCAGTACTCAGGGTGCTCGGTGCTCAGTGCACAGGGTACTCAGTGCTCAGTGCTCGGGGTGCTGGGTGCTCAGTGCTCGGGGTGCTGGGTGCTCAGTGCTCATGGTGCTGTTTGCTCAGTACTCAGTGTGCTCAGTGCTCAGGGTGCTGGGTGCTCAGAAGTCAGGGTGCTGGGTGCTCAGTTCTCAGGGTGCTGGGTGCTCAGTACTCAGGGTGCTTGGTGCTCAGTACTCATGGTGCTGGGTGCTCAGTGCTCAGGGTGCTCGGTGCTCAGTACTCATGGTGCTGGGTGCTCATTCTCGGGGTGCTGGGTGCTCAGTACTCAGGTTGCTCAGTACTCTGGGTACTCGGTGCTCAGTACTAATGGTGCTGGGTGCTCAGTACTCAGGGTGCTCGGTGCTCAGTTCTCAGGGTGCTCGGTGCTCAGTGTTTGGGGTGCTGGGTGCTCAATACTCAGCGTGCTGGGTGCTCAATGCTGGGTGCTCAGTGCTCCGGGTGCTGGGTGCTCAGTGCTCTGGGTGCTGGGTGCTCAGTGCTCAGGGTGCTGGTTGCTCAGTACACAGTGTGCTCAGTGCTCAGGGTGCTGGGTGCTCAGAACTCAGGGTGCTGTGTGCTCAGTACTCAGGGTGCTGGGTCCTCAGTACTCAGGGTGCTTGGTGCTCAGTACTCATGGTGCTGGGTGCTCAGTGCTCAGGGTGCTGGGTGCTCAGTACTCATGGTGCTGGGTGCTCATTCTCGGGGTGCTGGGTGCTCAGTACTCAGGTTGCTCAGTACTCTGGGTACTCGGTGCTCAGTACTCATGGTGCTGGGTGCTCAGTACTCAAGGTGCTCGGTGCTCAGTGTTTGGGGTGCTCGGTGCTCAGTACTCAGCGTGCTGGGTGCTCAGTGCTCAGGGTGCTGGGTGCTCAGGGCTCAGGGTGCTGGTTGCTCAGTACTCAGTGCTCAGGATGCTGGGGGCTCAGTGCTCAGGGTGCTGGGTACTCAGTGCTCAGGGTGCTCAGTGCTCAGTACTCAGGGTGCTGGGTGCTCAGTACTCAGGGTGCTGGGTGCTCAGTGCTCGGTGTACCCGGTGCTCAGTGCTCGGGGTGCTCGGTGCTCAGTTCTCAGGGAGCTGGGTGCTCAGTACTCAGGGTGCTGGGTGCTCAGTGCTGGGTGCTCAGTGCTCCGGGTGCTGGGTGCTCAGTGCTCGGGGTGCTGGGTGCTCAGTACTCAGGGTGCTTGGTGCTCAGTACTCAGGGTGCTGGGTGCTCAGTGCTCGGGGTGCTGGGTGCTCAGTACTCAGGGTGCTGGGTGCTCATTGCTCGGGGTGCTCGGTGCTCAGTACGTTGGGTGCTCAGTACTCATTGTGCTGGGTGCTCAGTGCTCAGGGTGCTGGGTGCTCAGTGCTCAGGGTGCTGGGTGCTCAGTGCTCAGGGTGCTGGGTTCTCAGTGCTCAGGGTGCTGGGTGGTCAGTGCTCAGGGTGCTTGGTGCTCAGTACTCAGGGTGCTTGGTGCTCAGTGCTCAGGGTGCTGGGTGCTCAGTGCTCGGGGTGCAGGGTGCTCAGTACTCAGGGTGCTGGTTGCTCAGTACTCGGGGTGCTGGGTGCTCAGTGCTCAGCGTGCTGGGTGCTCAGTACTCAGGGTGCTCGGTGCTCAGTGCTGTGTGCTCAGTGCTCCGGGTGCTGGGTGCTCAGTGCTCGGGGTGCTGGGTGCTCAGTACGCAGGGTGCTCGGTGCTCAGTACTCAGGGTGCTGGGTGCTCAGTGCTCGGGGTGCTGGGTGCTCAGTACTCAGGGTGCTGGGTGCTGAGTGCTCGGGGTGCTCGGTGCTCAGTACGTTGGGTGCTTAGTACTCAGGGTGCTGGGTGCTCAGTGCTCAGGGTGCTGGGTGCTCAGTGCTCAGGGTGCTGGGTGCTCAGTGCTCAGGGTGCTGGGTGCTCAGTGCTCAGGGTGCTGGGTCCTCAGTGCTCAGGGTGCTGGGTGCTCAGTGCTCAGGGTGCTAAGTGCTCAGTACTCAGGGTGCTCGGTGCTCAGTGCACAGGGTACTCAGTGCTCAGTGCTCGGGGTGCTGGGTGCTCAGTGCTCGGGGTGCTGGGTGCTCAGTGCTCATGGTGCTGTTTGCTCAGTACTCAGTGTGCTCAGTGCTCAGGGTGCTGGGTGCTCAGAAGTCAGGGTGCTGGGTGCTCAGTTCTCAGGGTGCTGGGTGCTCAGTACTCAGGGTGCTTGGTGCTCAGTACTCATGGTGCTGGGTGCTCAGTGCTCAGGGTGCTCGGTGCTCAGTACTCATGGTGCTGGGTGCTCATTCTCGGGGTGCTGGGTGCTCAGTACTCAGGTTGCTCAGTACTCTGGGTACTCGGTGCTCAGTACTAATGGTGCTGGGTGCTCAGTACTCAGGGTGCTCGGTGCTCAGTTCTCAGGGTGCTCGGTGCTCAGTGTTTGGGGTGCTGGGTGCTCAATACTCAGCGTGCTGGGTGCTCAATGCTGGGTGCTCAGTGCTCCGGGTGCTGGGTGCTCAGTGCTCTGGGTGCTGGGTGCTCAGTGCTCAGGGTGCTGGTTGCTCAGTACACAGTGTGCTCAGTGCTCAGGGTGCTGGGTGCTCAGAACTCAGGGTGCTGTGTGCTCAGTACTCAGGGTGCTGGGTCCTCAGTACTCAGGGTGCTTGGTGCTCAGTACTCATGGTGCTGGGTGCTCAGTGCTCAGGGTGCTGGGTGCTCAGTACTCATGGTGCTGGGTGCTCATTCTCGGGGTGCTAGGTGCTCAGTACTCAGGTTGCTCAGTACTCTGGGTACTCGGTGCTCAGTACTCATGGTGCTGGGTGCTCAGTACTCAAGGTGCTCGGTGCTCAGTGTTTGGGGTGCTCGGTGCTCAGTACTCAGCGTGCTGGGTGCTCAGTGCTCAGGGTGCTGGGTGCTCAGGGCTCAGGGTGCTGGTTGCTCAGTACTCAGTGCTCAGGATGCTGGGGGCTCAGTGCTCAGGGTGCTGGGTACTCAGTGCTCAGGGTGCTCAGTGCTCAGTACTCAGGGTGCTGGGTGCTCAGTACTCAGGGTGCTGGGTGCTCAGTGCTCGGTGTACCAGGTGCTCAGTGCTCGGGGTGCTCGGTGCTCAGTTCTCAGGGAGCTGGGTGCTCAGTACTCAGGGTGCTGGGTGCTCAGTGCTGGGTGCTCAGTGCTCCGGGTGCTGGGTGCTCAGTGCTCGGGGTGCTGGGTGCTCAGTACTCAGGGTGCTCGGTGCTCAGTACTCAGGGTGCTGGGTGCTCAGTGCTCGGGGTGCTGGGTGCTCAGTACTCAGGGTGCTGGGTGCTCAGTGCTCGGGGTGCTCGGTGCTCAGTACGTTGGGTGCTCAGTACTCAGGGTGCTGGGTGCTCAGTGCTCAGGGTGCTGGGTGCTCAGTGCTCAGGGTGCTGGGTGCTCAGTGCTCAGGGTGCTGGGTTCTCAGTGCTCAGGGTGCTGGGTGGTCAGTGCTCAGGGTGCTTGGTGCTCAGTACTCAGGGTGCTTGGTGCTCAGTGCTCAGGGTGCTGGGTGCTCAGTGCTCGGGGTGCAGGGTGCTCAGTACTCAGGGTGCTGGTTGCTCAGTACTCGGGGTGCTGGGTGCTCAGTGCTCAGCGTGCTGGGTGCTCAGTACTCAGGGTGCTCGGTGCTCAGTGCTTGGGGTGCTGGGTGCTCAGTACTCAGGGTGCTCGGTGCTCAGTACTCAGGGTTCCCAGTGCTCAGTACACAGGGTGCTGGGTACTCAGTGCTCAGGGTGCTGGGTGCTCAGTACTCAGGGTGCTCAGTGCTCAGTACTCGGGGTGCTTGGTGCTCAGTACTCAGGGTGCTCAGTGCTCAGTACTCAGGGTGCTGGGTTTTCAGTGCTCGGGGCGCTGGGTGCTCAGCGCTCGGGGTGCTGGGTGCTCAGTACTCGGGGTGCTGGGTGCTCAGTGCTCAGCGTGCTGGGTGCTCAGTACTCAGGGTGCTCGGTGCTCAGTGCTTGGGGTGCTGGGTGCTCAGTACTCAGGGTGCTCGGTGCTCAGTACTCAGGGTTCTCAGTGCTCAGTACTCAGGGTGCTGGGTACTCAATGCTCAGGGTGCTGGGTGCTCAGTACTCAGGGTGCTCAGTGCTCAGTACTCGGGGTGCTTGGTGCTCAGTACTCAGGGTGCTCAGTGCTCAGTACTCGGGGTGCTGGGTGCTCAGTGCTCAGGGTGCTCAGTGCTCAGTACTCAGTGCTCAGGGTGCTCAGTGCTCAGTGCTCAGGGTGCTGGGTGTTCAGTACTCAGGGTGCTGGGTGCTCAGTACTCAGGGTGGTGGGTGCTCAGTGCTCAGGGTCCTGGGTGCTCAGTGCTCAGGATGCTGGGTGCTCAGTACTCAGGGTACTGGGTACTCAGTACTCAGGGTGCTCGGTGCTCAGTACTCAGGGTGCTGGGTGCTCAGTACTCAGGGTGCTGGGTGCTCAGTGCTCAGGGTGCTGGGTGCTCAGTACTCAGTGTGCTGGGTGCTCAGAGCTCGGGGTGCTGGGTGCTCAGTGCTCAGGTTGATCGCTGCTCAGTACTCAGGGTGCTGGGTGCTCAGTACACAGGGTGCTGGGTGCTCAGTACTCAAGGTGCTCAGTACTCAGGGTGCTTGGTGCTCAGTGCTCAGTATTCAGGGTGCTCAGTACTCAGGGTGCTGGGTGCTCAGTGCTCAGGGTGCTGGGTGCTTAGTGCTCAGGGTGCTGGGTGCTCAGTCCTCAGGGTGCTCAGTGCTCAGGGTGCTGGGTGCTCAGTGCTCGCGGTGCTCGGTGCTCAGAACTCAGGGTGCTGGGTGCTCAGTACTCAGGGTGCTGGGTGCTCAGTGCTCGGGGTGCCCGGTGCTCAGTGCTCGGGGTGCTCGGTGCTCAGTTCTCAGGGTGCTGGGTGCTCAGTACTCAAGGTGCTGGGTGCTCAGTGCTGGGTGGTCAGTGCTCCGGGTGCTGGGTGCTCAGTGCTCGGGGTGCTGGGTGCTCAGTACACAGGGTGGTCGGTGCTCAGTACTCAGGGTGCTGGGTGCTCAGTGCTCGGGGTGCTGGGTGGTCTGTACTCAGGGTGCTGGGTGCTCAGTGCTCGGGGTGCTCGGTGCTCAGTACGTTGGGTGCTCAGTACTCAGGGTGCTGGGTGCTCAGTGCTCAGGGTGCTGGGTGCTCAGTGCTCAGGGTGCTGGGTGCTCAGTGCTCAGGGTGCTGGGTGCTCAGTGCTCAGGGTGTTGGGTTCTCAGTGCTCAGGGTGCTGGGTGCTCAGTTGCTCTGTGTGCTTGGTGCTCAGTACTCAGGGTGCTGGGTGCTCAGTGCTCAGGGTGCTGGCTGCTCAGTGCTCAGGCTGCTCAGTGCTCAGTACTCAGGGTGCTCGGTGCTCAGTGCACAGGGTGCTCAGTGCTCAGTGCTCGGGGTGCTGGGTTCTCAGTGTTCGGGGTGCTGGGTGCTCAGTGCTCAGGGTGCTGGGTGCTCAGTACTCAGGGTGCTGGGTACTCAGTGCTCAGGGTGCTCGGTGCTCAGTACTCGGGGTGCTGGGTGCTCATTCTCAGGGTGCTGGGTGCTCAGTGCTCGGGGTGCTGGTGCTCAGTACTCAGGGTGCTAGGTGCTCAGTGCTCAGGGTGCTGGGTGCTCAGTACTCAGGGTGCTGGGTGCTCAGTGCTCAGGGTGCTCAGTGCTCAGTACTCAGGGTGCTGGGTGCTCAGTACTCAGGGTGCTGGTGCTCAGTGCTCGGGGTGCCCGGTGCTCAGTGCTCGGGGTGCTCGGTGCTCAGTTCTCAGGGTGCTGGCTGCTCAGTACTCAAGGTGCTGGGTGCTCAGTGCTGGGTGCTCAGTGCTCCGGGTGCTGGGTGCTCAGTGCTCGGGGTGCTTGGTGCTCAGTACTCAGGGTGCTCGGTGCTCAGTACTCAGGGTGCTGGGTGCTCAGTGCTCGGGGTGCTGGGTGCTCAGTACTCAGGGTGCTGGGTGCTCAGTGCTCGGGGTGCTCGGTTCTTAGTACGTTGGGTGCTCAGTACTCAGGGTGCTGGGTGCTCAGTGCTCAGGGTGCTGGGTGCTCAGTGCTCAGGGTGCTGGGTCCTCAGTGCTCAGGGTGCTGGGTGCTCAGTGCTCAGGGTGCTAAGTGCTCAGTACTCAGGGTGCTCGGCTGCTCAGTGCACAGGGTACTCAGTGCTCAGTGCTCGGGGTGCTGGGTGCTCAGTGCTCGGGGTGCTGGGTGCTCAGTGCTCATGGTGCTGTTTGCTCAGTACTCAGTGTGCTCAGTGCTCAGGGTGCTGGGTGCTCAGAAGTCAGGGTGCTGGGTGCTCAGTTCTCAGGGTGCTGGGTGCTCAGTACTCAGGGTGCTTGGTGCTCAGTACTCATGGTGCTGGGTGCTCAGTGCTCAGGGTGCTCGGTGCTCAGTACTCATGGTGCTGGGTGCTCATTCTCGGGGTGCTGGGTGCTCAGTACTCAGGTTGCTCAGTACTCTGGGTACTCGGTGCTCAGTACTAATGGTGCTGGGTGCTCAGTACTCAGGGTGCTCGGTGCTCAGTTCTCAGGGTGCTCGGTGCTCAGTGTTTGGGGTGCTGGGTGCTCAATACTCAGCGTGCTGGGTGCTCAATGCTGGGTGCTCAGTGCTCCGGGTGCTGGGTGCTCAGTGCTCTGGGTGCTGGGTGCTCAGTGCTCAGGGTGCTGGTTGCTCAGTACACAGTGTGCTCAGTGCTCAGGGTGCTGGGTGCTCAGAACTCAGGGTGCTGTGTGCTCAGTACTCAGGGTGCTGGGGTCCTCAGTACTCAGGGTGCTTGTGCTCAGTACTCATGGTGCTGGGTGCTCAGTGCTCAGGGTGCTGGGTGCTCAGTACTCATGGTGCTGGGTGCTCATTCTCGGGGTGCTAGGTGCTCAGTACTCAGGTTGCTCAGTACTCTGGGTACTCGGTGCTCAGTACTCATGGTGCTGGGTGCTCAGTACTCAAGGTGCTCGGTGCTCAGTGTTTGGGGTGCTCGGTGCTCAGTACTCAGCGTGCTGGGTGCTCAGTGCTCAGGGTGCTGGGTGCTCAGGGCTCAGGGTGCTGGTTGCTCAGTACTCAGTGCTCAGGATGCTGGGGGCTCAGTGCTCAGGGTGCTGGGTACTCAGTGCTCAGGGTGCTCAGTGCTCAGTACTCAGGGTGCTGGGTGCTCAGTAACTCAGGGTGCTGGGTGCTCAGTGCTCGGTGTACCAGGTGCTCAGTGCTCGGGGTGCTCGGTGCTCAGTTCTCAGGGAGCTGGGTGCTCAGTACTCAGGGTGCTGGGTGCTCAGTGCTGGGTGCTCAGTGCTCCGGGTGCTGGGTGCTCAGTGCTCGGGGTGCTGGGTGCTCAGTACTCAGGGTGCTCGGTGCTCAGTACTCAGGGTGCTGGGTGCTCAGTGCTCGGGGTGCTGGGTGCTCAGTACTCAGGGTGCTGGGTGCTCAGTGCTCGGGGTGCTCGGTGCTCAGTACGTTGGGTGCTCAGTACTCAGGGTGCTGGGGTGCTCAGTGCTCAGGGTGCTGGGTGCTCAGTGCTCAGGGTGCTGGGTGCTCA
>NW_024543544.1:0-86816 GCF_018167655.1 Microtus oregoni | reverse complement strand
CTTGGTGCTCAGTACTCAGGGTGCTCATTGCTCAGTACTCAGGGTGCTCAGTGCTCAGTACTCAGGGTGCTCAGTGCTCAGGGTGCTAGGTGCTCAGTGCTCGGGGTGCTGGGTGCTCAGTCCTCAGGGTGCTGGGTGCTCAGTGCTCAGGGTGCTCTGTGCTCAGTGCACAGGATGCTGGGTGCTCAGTACTCAGGGTGCTGGGTGCTTAGTGCTCGGGGTGCTGGGTGCTCAGTACTCAGGGTGCTGGGTGCTCAGTACTCGGGTGCTCGGTGCTCAGTGCTCAGGGTGCTGGGTGCTCAGTGCTCTGGGTGCTGGGTGCTCAGTGCTCAGTACTCAGGGTGCTGGGTGCTCAGTGCTCGGGGTGCAGGGTGCTCAGTGCTCAGTACTCAGGGTGCTGGGTGCTCAGTGCTCAGGGTGCTGGGTGCTCAGTGCTCAGGGTGCTGGGTGCTCAGTGCTCAGGGTGCTGGGTACTCAGTGCTCGAGGTGCTGGGTGCTCAGTACTCAGGGGTGCTGGGTGCTCAGTACTCAGGGTGCTGGGTGCTCAGTGCTCGGGGTGCTGGGTGCTCAGTGCTCGGGGTGCTGGGTACTCAGTAGTCGGGGTGCTCGCTGCACAGTACTCAGGGTGCTGGGTGCTCAGTGCTCAGGGTGCTGGGTGCTCAGTACTCAGGGTGCTCTGTGCTTAGTACTCAGGGTGCTGGGTGCTCAGTACTCAGGGTGCTGGGTGTGGAGTGCTCGGGGTGCTCGGTGCTCAGTACTCAGGGTGCTGGGTGCTCAGTGCTCGGGGTGCTCGGTGCTCAGTACGTTGGGTGCTCACTACTCAGGGTGCTGGGTGCTCATTGCTCAGGGTGCTGGGTGCTCAATGCTCAGCGTGCTGGGTGCTCAGTGCTCAGGGTGCTGGGTGCTCAATACTCAGGGTGCTGGGTGTGCAGTGCTCGGGGTGCTGGGTGCTCAGTGCTCAGGGTGCTGGGTGCTCAGTGCTCAGCGTGCTGGGTGCTCAGTACTCGGGGTGCTGGGT
Source organism: Microtus oregoni (assembly GCF_018167655.1). NCBI lineage: Eukaryota > Metazoa > Chordata > Mammalia > Rodentia > Cricetidae > Microtus > Microtus oregoni. The sequence continues at coordinate 85,798 of NW_024543544.1, read as the reverse complement.
GCTCAGTACTCATGGTGCGGGGTGCTCAGTACCCAGGGTGCTGCGTGATCAGTACTCGGGTGCTGGGTGCTCAGTGCTCAGGGTGCTGGGTGCTCAGTACTCAGGGTGCTCGGTGCTTAGTACTCAGGGTGCTGGGTGCTCAGTACTTCGGGTGCTGGGTGCTCAGTGCTCGGGGTGCTCGGTGCTCAGTACGTTGGGTGCTCAGTGCTCAGTACTCAGGGTTCTCAGTGCTCAGGGTGCTGGGTGCTCAGTGCTCGGGGTGCTGGGTGCTCAGTGCTCGGGGTGCTGGGTGCTCAGTGCTCAGGGTGCTGGTGCTCAGTACTCAGGGTGCTGGGTGCTCGGTGCTCAGGGTGCTGGGTGCTCAGTGCTCAGGGTGCTGGGTGCTCGGTGCTCGGGGTGCTGGGTGCTCAGTGCTCGGGGTGCTCGGTGCTCAGTACTCAGGGTGCTCAGTGCTCAGTACTCAGGGTGCTGGGTGCTCAGTGCTCAGGGTGCTGGGTGCTCAGTACTCAGGGTGCTGGGTGCTCGGTGCTCAGTACGCTGGGTGCTCAGTACTCAGGGTGCTGGGTGCTCAGTACTCAGGGTGCTCGGTGCTCACTACTCAGGGTGCTGGGTGCTCAGTGCTCGGGGTGCTGGGTGCTCAGTACTCAGGTGCTGGGTGCTCAGTGCTCGGGGTACTCGGTGCTCAGTACGCTGGGTGCTCAGTACTCAGGGTGCTGGGTGCTCAGTACTCAGGGTGCTCAGCGCTCAGTACTTAGGGTGCTCAGTGCTCAGTGCTCAGGGTGCTGGGTGCTCAGTGCTCGGGGTGCTGGGTGCTCAGTGCTCGGGTTGCTGGGTGCTCAGTGCTCGGGGTGCTGGGTGCTCAGTGCTCAGGGTGCTGGGTGCTCAGTGCTCACAGTGCTGGGTGCTCAGTACTCAGGGTGCTCGGTGCTAGGTACTCAGAGTGCTCAGAGCTCAGTACTCAGCGTGCTGGGTGCTCAGTGCTCAGGGTGCTCGGTGCTCAGTACTCAGGGTGCTCAGTGCTCAGTACTCAGCTTGCTGGGTGCTCAGTGCTCAGGGTGCTGGGTGCTCAGTACTCAGGGTCCTGGGTGCCTAGTACTCAGGGTGCTCGGTCCTCAGGGCTCAGGGTGCTGGGTGCTCAGTACTCAGGGTGCTGGGGGCTCAGTACTCAGGGAGCTGGGTGCTCAGTACTCAGGGTGATCTCTTCTCAGTACTCAGGTTGCTATGTGCTCAGTGCTCGGGGTGCTGGGTGCTCAGTACTCGGGGTGCTCAGTGCTCAGTACTCAGGGTGCTGGGTGCTCAGTGCTCAGTGCTCAGGGTGCTCAGTGCTCAGGGTGCTGGGGTGCTCAGGGTGCTGGGTGCTCAGTGCTCGGGGTGCTGGTTGCTCAGTGCTCAGGGTGCTGGGTGCTCAGTGTTCAGTGCTCAGGGTGCTGGGTGCTCAGTGCTCAGTGCTCAGGGTGCTGGGTGTTCAGTACTCAGGGTGCTGGGTGCTCAGTACTCAGGGTGCTTGGTGCTCAGTGCTCAGGGTGCTGGTTGCTCAGTGCTCAGGATGCTGGGTGCTCAGTACACAGGGTGCTGGGTACTCAGTACTCAGGGTGCTCGGTGTTCAGTACTCAGGGTGCTGGGTGCTCAGTACTCAAGGTGCTGGGTGCTCAGTGCTCAGGGTGCTGGGTGCTCAGTACTCAGGGTGCTGGGTGCTCAGTGCTCAGTGCTCAGGGTGCTGGGTGCTCAGTCCTCAGGGTGCTCAGTACTCAGTGTGCTCGGTGCTCAGTGCTCAGTACACAGGGTGTTCAGTACTCAGGGTGCTGGGTGCTCAGTGCTTGGGGTGCTGGGTGCTCAGTACTCAGGGTGCTGGGTGCTCAGTACTCAGGGTGCTGGGTGCTCAGTACTCAGGGTGCTGGGTGCTCAGTGCTCGGGGTGCTGGGTGCTCAGTGCTCAGGGTGATCGGTGCTCAGTGCTCAGGGTGCTGGATGCTCAGTCCTCAGGGTGCTCAGTGCTCAAGGTGCTGGGTGCTCAGTGCTCGGGGTGCTCGGTGCTCAGTACTCAGGGTGCTGAGTGCTCAGTACTCAGGGTGCTGGGTGCTCAGTACTCAGGGTGCTGGGTGCTCAGTACTCAGGATGCTGGGTGCTCAGTGCTCAGGGTGCTGGGTGCTCAGTGCTCATGGTGTTGGGTGCTCAGTGCTCGGGGTGCTGGGTGCTCAGTGCTCGGGGTGCTGGGTGCTCAGTGCTCAGGGCTCAGGGTGCTGGGTGCTCAGTGATCAGTGCTCAGGGTGCTGGGTGCTCAGTGCTCCGGTTGCTCGGTGCTCAGTACTCAGGGTGCTGGGTGCTCAGTGCTCGGGGTGCTCGGTGCTCAGTATGTTGGGTGCTCACTACTCAGGGTGCTGGGTGCTCAGTGCTCAGGGTACTGGGTGCTCAGTGCTCAGGGTGCTGGGTGCTCAGTGCTCAGGGTGCTGGGTGTTCAGTACTCAGGGTGCTGCTTGCGCAGTGCTCGCGGTGCTGGGTGCTCAGTGCTCAGGGTGCTGGGTGCTCAGTGCTCAGGGTGCTGGGTGCTCAGTACTCGGGGTGCTGGGTGCTCAGTACTCAGGTTGCGGGCTGCTCAGTACTCAGGGTGCTGGGTGATCAGTACTCGGGTGCTGGGTGCTCAGTGCTCAGGGTGCTGGGTGCTCAGTGCTCGGGGTGCTGGGTGCTCAGTGCTCAGTACTCAGGGTGCTTGGTTGCTCAGTGCTCGGGGTGCTGGGTGCTCAGTGCTTAGTACTCAGGGTGCTGGGTGCTCAGTGCTCAGGGTGCTGGGTGCTCAGTGCTCAGGGTGCTGGGTGCTCAGTGCTCAGGGTGCTGGGTGCTCAGTACTCAGGGTGCTGGTTGCTCAGTGCTCAGAGTGCTGGGTGGTCAGTGCTCGGGGTGCTCAGTGCTCAGTGCTCAATGTGCTGGGTGCTCAGTACTCAGGGTGCTCATTGCACAGGGTCCTGGGTGCTCAGTACTCAGGGTGGTGGGTGCTCAGTGCTCAGGGTGCTCGGTGCTCAGTACGTTGGGTGCTCAGTACTCAGGGTGCTGGGTGCTCAGTGCTCAGGGTGCTGGGTGCTCAGTGCTCAGGGTGTTGGGTGTTCAGTGCTCAGGGTGCTGCGTGCTCGGTGCTCGGGGTGCTGGGTGCTCAGTGTTCGGGGTGCTCGGAGCTCAATACTCAGGGTGCTCACTGCTCAGTACTCCGGCTGCTGGGTGCTCAGTGCTTAGTACTCAGGGTGCTGGGTGCTCAGTGCTCAGGGTGCTGGGTGCTCAGTGCTCAGGGTGCTGGGTGCTCAGTGCTCAGGATGCTGGGTGCTCAGTACTCAGGGTGCTGGGTGCTCAGTACTCAGGGTGCTGGGTTCTTAGTACTCAGGGTGCTCAGTGCTCAGTACTTAGGGTGCTCAGTGCTCAGTGCTCGGGGTGCTGGGTGCTCAGTGCTCGGGGTGCTGGGTGCTCAGTGCTCGGGGTGCTGGTGCTCAGTGCTCAGGGTGCTGGGTGCTCAGTGCTCAGAGTGCTCTGTTCTCAATACTCACGGTGCTCGGTGCTCAGTACTCAGAGTGCTCAGTGCTCAGTACTCAGCGTGCTGGGTGCTCAGTGCTCAGGGTGCTGGGTGCTCAGTACTCAGGGTGCTGGGTGCTTAGTATTCAGGGTGCTCGGTCCTCAGTGCTCAGGGTGCTGGGTGCTCAGTACTCAGGGAGCTGGGTGCTCAGTGCTCAGGGTGCTCAGTGCTCAGTACTCAGGGTGCTCGGTGCTCAGTGCTCAGGGTGCTCAGTGCTCAGTACTCAGGGTGCTGGGTGCTCAGTGCTCTGGGTGCTGGGTGCTCAGTGCTCGGGGTGCTGGGTGCTCAGTGCTCAGGGTGCTGGCTGCTCAGTACTCAGGGTGCTCAGTGATCAGGGTGCTGGGTGCTCAGTGCTCGGGGTGCTGGGTACTCAGTGCTCAGTACACAGGGTGCTGAGTGCTCAGTGCTCAGGGTGCTGGGTGCTCAGGGTGCTGGGTGCTCAGTGCTCGGGGTGATGGTTGCTCAGTGCTCAGGGTGCTGGGTGCTCAGTGCTCAGTGCTCAGGGTGCTGGCTGCTCAGTGCTCAGTGCTCTGGGTGCTGGGTGATCAGAACTCAGGGTGCTCATTGCTCAGGGTGCTGGGTGCTCAGTACTCATGGTGCTGGGTGCTCAGTACTCAGGGTGCTCAGTGCTCAGTACTCAGGGTGCTGGGTGCTCAGTACTCAGGGTGCTGGGTGCTCGGTGCTCAGGGTGCTGGGTGCTCAGTGCTCAGGGTGCTGGGTGCTCGGTGCTCGGGGTGCTGGGTGCTCAGTGCTCGGGGTGCTCGGTGCTCAGTACTCAGGGTGCTCAGTGCTCAGTACTCAGGGTGCTGGGTGCTCAGTGCTCCGGGTGCTGGGTGCTCAGTACTCAGGGTTCTGGGTGCTCGGTGCTCAATACGCTGGGTGCTCAGTACTCAGGGTGCTGGGTGCTCAGTACTCAGGGTGCTCGGTGCTCACTCCTCAGGGTGCTGGGTGCTCAGTGCCCGGGGTGCTGGGTGCTCAGTACTCAGGGTGCTGGGTGCTCAGTGCTCGGGGTGCTCGGTGCTCAGTACGCTGGGTGCTCAGTACTCAGGGTGCTGGGTGCTCAGTACTTAGGGTGCTGGGTGCTCAGTGCTCAGTGCTCAGGGTCCTGGGTGCTCAGTCCTCAGGGTGCTCAGTACTCAGGGTGCTCGGTGCTCAGTGCTCAGTACTCAGGGTGTTCAGTACTCAGGGTGCTGGGTGCTCAGTGCTTGGGGTGCTGGGTGCTCAGTACTCAGGGTGCTGGGTGCTCAGTACTCAGGGTGCTGGGTGCTCAGTACTCAGGGTGCTGGGTGCTCAGTGCTCGGGGTGCTGGGTGCTCAGTGCTCAGGGTGATCGGTGCTCAGTGCTCAGGGTGCTGGGTGCTCAGTCCTCAGGGTGCTCAGTGCTCAAGTTGCTGGGTGCTCAGTGCTCGGGGTGCTCGGTGCTCAGTACTCAGGGTGCTGAGTGCTCAGTACTCAGGGTGCTGGGAGCTCAGTACTCAGGGTGCTGGGTGCTCAGTACTCAGGGTGCTGGGTGCTCAGTTCTCAGGGTGCTGGGTGCTCAGTGCTCAGGGTGCTGGGTGCTCAGTGCTCGGGGTGCTGGGTGCTCAGTGCTCGGGGTGCTGGGTGCTCAGTGCTCAGGGCTCAAGGTGCTGGGTGCTCAGTGATCAGTGCTCAGGGTGCTGGGTGCTCAGTGCTCCGGTTGCTCGGTGCTCAGTACTCAGGGTACTGGGTGCTCAGTGCTCGGGGTGCTCGGTGCTCAGTACGTTGGGTGCTCACTACTCAGGGTGCTGGGTGCTCAGTGCTCAGGGTACTGGGTGCTCAGTGCTCAGGGTGCTGGGTGCTCAGTGCTCAGGGTGCTGGGTGTTCAGTACTCAGGGTGCTGGGTGCGCAGTGCTCGCGGTGCTGGGTGCTCAGTGCTCAGGGTGCTGGGTGCTCAGTGCTCAGGGTGCTGGGTGCTCAGTACTCGGGGTGCTGGGTGCTCAGTACTCAGGTTGCGGGCTGCTCAGTACTCAGGGTGCTGGGTGATCAGTACTCGGGTGCTGGGTGCTCAGTGCTCAGTACTCAGGGTGCTTGGGTGCTCAGTGCTCGGGGTGCTGGGTGCTCAGTGCTCAGTACTCAGGGTGCTGGGTGCTCAGTGCTCAGGGTGCTGGGTGCTCAGTGCTCAGGGTGCTGGGTGCTCAGTGCTCAGGGTGCTGGGTGCTCAGTGCTCAGGGTGCTGGGTGCTCAGTACTCAGGGTGCTGGGTGCTCAGTCCTCAGAGTGCTGGGTGGTCAGTGCTCGGGGTGCTCGGTGCTCAGTGCTCAATGTGCTGGGTGCTCAGTACTCAGGGTGCTCATTGCACAGGGTCCTGGGTGCTCAGTACTCAGGGTGCTGGGTGCTCAGTGCTCAGGGTGCTCGGTGCTCAGTACGTTGGGTGCTCAGTACTCAGGGTGCTGGGTCCTCAGTGCTCAGGGTGCTGGGTGCTCACTACTCAGGGTGCTGGGTGCTCAGAGCTCGGGGTGCTGGGTGCTCAGTACTCAGGGTGCTGGGTGCTCAGTTCTCGGGGTGCTCGGTGCTCAGTACGCTGGGTGGTCAGTACTCAGGGTGCTGGGTGCTCAGTACTCAGGGTGCTCGGTGCTCCCTACTCAGGGTGCTGGGTGCTCAGTACTCAGGGTGCTGGGTGCTCGGTGCTCAATACGCTGGGTGCTCAGTACTCAGGGTGCTGGGTGCTCAGTACTCAGGGTGCTTGGTGCTCACTACTCAGGGTGCTGGGTGCTCAGTGCTCGGGGTGCTTGGTGCTCAGTACTCAGGGTGCTGGGTGCTCAGTGCTCGGGGTGCTCGGTGCTCAGTACGCTGGGTGCTCAGTACTCAGGGTGCTGGGTGCTCAGTACTCAGGGTGCTCAGTGCTCAGTACTTAGGGTGCTCAGTGCTCAGTGCTCAGGGTGCTGGGTGCTCAGTGCTCGGGGTGCTGGGTGCTCAGTGCTCGGGGTGCTGGGTGCTCAGTGCTCAGGGTGCTGGGTGCTCAGGGCTCAGGTTGCTGGGTGCTCAGTACTCAGGGTGCTCGGTGCTCAGTACTCAGGGTTCTCAGTGCTCAGTGCTCAGGGTGCTGGGTGCTCAGTTCTCAGGGTGCTCAGTGCTCAGCACTCGGGGTGCTGGGTGCTCAGTGCTCAGGGTGCTCAGTGCTCAGCACTCGGGGTGCTGGGTGCTCAGTGCTCAGGGTGCTCAGTGCTCGGGGAGCTGGGTGCTCAGTGCTCGGAGTTCTGCGTGCTCAGTACTCAGGGTGCTGTGTGCTCAGTGCTCAGTACTCAGCGTGCTGGGTGCTCAGTGCTCAGAGTGTTGGGTGCTCAGTACTCAGGGTGCTGGGTGCTCAGTGCTCAGTGCTCAGGGTGCTCAGTGCTCAGGGTGCTGGATGCTCAGGGTGCTGGGTGCTCAGTGCTCGGGGTGCTGGTTGCTCAGTGCTCAGGGTGCTGGTGGCTCAGTGCTCAGTGCTCAGGGTGCTGGGTGCTCAGTGCTCAGTGCTCAGGGTGCTGGGTGTTCAGTACTCAGGGTGCTGGGTGCTCAGTACTCAGGGTGCTTGGTGCTCAGTGCTCAGGGTGCTGGTTGCTCAGTGCTCAGGGTGCTGGGTGCTCACTACTCAGGGTGCTGGGTGCTCAGAGCTCGGGGTGCTGGGTGCTCAGTACTCAGGGTGCTGGGTGCTCAGTTCTCGGGGTGCTCGGTGCTCAGTACGCTGGGTGGTCAGTACTCAGGGTGCTGGGTGCTCAGTACTCAGGGTGCTCGGTGCTCCCTACTCAGGGTGCTGGGTGCTCAGTACTCAGGGTGCTGGGTGCTCAATACGCTGGGTGCTCAGTACTCAGGGTGCTGGGTGCTCAGTACTCAGGGTGCTCGGTGCTCACTACTCAGGGTGCTGGGTGCTCAGTGCTCGGGGTGCTGGGTGCTCAGTACTCAGGGTGCTGGGTGCTCAGTGCTCGGGGTGCTCGGTGCTCAGTACGCTGGGTGCTCAGTACTCAGGGTGCTGGGTGCTCAGTACTCAGGGTGCTCAGTGCTCAGTACTTAGGGTGCTCAGTGCTCAGTGCTCAGGGTGCTGGGTGCTCAGTGCTCGGGGTGCTGGGTGCTCAGTGCTCGGGGTGCTGGGTGCTCAGTGCTCAGGGTGCTGGGTGCTCAGGGCTCAGGTTGCTAGGTGCTCAGTACTCAGGGTGCTCGGTGCTCAGTACTCAGGGTTCTCAGTGCTCAGTGCTCAGGGTGCTGGGTGCTCAGTTCTCAGGGTGCTCAGTGCTCAGCACTCGGGGTGCTGGGTGCTCAGTGCTCAGGGTGCTCAGTGCTCAGCACTCGGGGTGCTGGGTGCTCAGTGCTCAGGGTGCTCAGTGCTCGGGGAGCTGGGTGCTCAGTGCTCGGAGTTCTGCGTGCTCAGTACTCAGGGTGCTGTGTGCTCAGTGCTCAGTACTCAGCGTGCTGGGTGCTCAGTGCTCAGAGTGTTGGGTGCTCAGTACTCAGGGTGCTGGGTGCTCAGTGCTCAGTGCTCAGGGTGCTCAGTGCTCAGGGTGCTGGGTGCTCAGGGTGCTGGGTGCTCAGTGCTCGGGGTGCTGGTTGCTCAGTGCTCAGGGTGCTGGTGGCTCAGTGCTCAGTGCTCAGGGTGCTGGGTGCTCAGTGCTCAGTGCTCAGGGTGCTGGGTGTTCAGTACTCAGGGTGCTGGGTGCTCAGTACTCAGGGTGCTTGGTGCTCAGTGCTCAGGGTGCTGGTTGCTCAGTGCTCAGGGTGCTGGGTGCTCAGTACTCAGGGTGCTGGGTGCTCAGTACTCAGGGTGCTCAGTGCTCAGTGCTCTGGGTGCTGGGTGCTCAGTGCTCGGGGTGCTGGGTGCTCAGTGCTCAGGGTGCTTGGTGCTCAGTACTCAGGGTGCTCAGTGCTCAGGGTGCTGGGTGCTCAGTGCTCGGGGTGCTGGGTACTCAGTGCTCAGTACACAGGGTGCTGAGTGCTCAGTGCTCGGGGTGCTGGGTGCTCAGTGCTCGGGGTGCTGGATGCTCAGTACTCAGGGTGCTGGGTGCTCAGTGCTCAGGGTGCTGGGTGCTCAGTACTCAGGGTGCTGGGTGCTCAGTGCTCAGGGTGCTGGGTCCTCAGTGCTCAGGGTGCTGGGTGCTCAGTGCTCAGGGTGCTCAGTGCTCAGTACTCAGGGTGCTCGGTGCTCAGTGCTCAGGGTGCTCAGTGCTCAGTACTCAGGGTGCTCAGTGCTCAGTTCTCTGGGTGCTGGGTGCTCAGTGCTCGGGGTGCGGGGTGCTCAGTGCTCAGGGTGCTGGGTGCTCAGTACTCAGGGTGCTCAGTGCTCAGGGTGCTGGGTGCTCAGTGCTCAGTACACAGGGTGCTGAGTGCTCAGTGCTCTGGGTGCTGGGTGCTCAGTTCTCAGTACTCAGGGTGCTGGCTGCTCAGTGCTCGGGGTGCTGGATGCTCAGTATTCAGGGTGCTGGGTGCTCAGTGCTCAGGTTGCTGGGTGCTCAGTACTCAGGGTGCTGGGTGCTCAGTGCTCAGGGTGCTGGGTGCTCAGTACTCAGGGTGCTGGGTCCTCAGTTCTCAGGGTGCTGGGTGCTCAGTGCTCGGGGTGCTCAGTACTCAGGGTGCTGTGTGTTCAGTGCTCAGGGTACTGGGTGCTCAGTACTCAGGGTGCTCGGTGCTTAGTACTCAGGGTGCTGGGTGCTCAGTACTCTGGGTGCTGGGTGCTCATTGCTCGGGGTGCTCGGTGCTCAGTGCTCAGGGTGCTGGGTGCTCAGTACTCAGGGTGATCTTTGCTCCGGGTCCTGGGTGCTCAGTACTCAGGGTGCTGGGTGCTCAATACTCAGGGTGCTCAGTGCTCAGTACTCAGGGTGCTCAGTGCTCAGTGCTCAGGGTGCTGGGTGCTCAGTGCTCGGGGTGCTGGGTGCTCAGTGCTCGGGGTGCTGGGTGCTCAGTGCTCGGGCTGCTGTGTGCTCAGTGCTCAGGGTGCTGGGTGCTCAGTGCTCAGAGTGCTGGGTGCTCAGTACTCAGGGTGCTCGGTGCTCAGTACTCAGAGTGCTCAGTGCTCAGTACTCAGCGTGCTGGGTGCTCAGTGCTCTGGGTGCTCGGTGCTCAGTACTCAGGGTGCTCAGTGCTCAGTACTCAGCGTGCTGGGTGCTCAGTGCTCAGGGTGCTGGGTGCTTAGTACTCAGGGTGCTCGGTCCTCAGTGCTCAGGGTGCTGGGTGCTCAGTACTCAGGGTGCTGGGTGCTCAGTGCTCAGGGTGCTCAGTGCTCAGTACTCAGGGTGCTCGGTGCTCAGTGCTCAGGGTGCTCAGTGCTCAGTACTCAGGGTGCTCAGTGCTCAGTTTTCTGGGTGCTGGGTGCTCAGTGCTCGGGGTGCTGGGTGCTCAGTGCTCAGGGTGCTGGGTGCTCAGTACTCAGGGTGCTCAGTGCTCAGGGTGCTGGGTGCTCAGTGCTCAGTACACAGGGTGCTGAGTGCACAGTGCTCTGGGTGCTTGGTGCTCAGTTCTCAGTACTCAGGGTGCTGGCTGCTCAGTGCTCGGGGTGCTGGATGCTCAGTATTCAGGGTGCTGGGTGCTCAGTGCTCAGGGTGCTGGGTGCTCAGTACTCAGGGTGCTGGGTGCTCAGTGCTCAGGGTGCTGGGTGCTCAGTACTCAGGGTGCTGGGTCCTCAGTTCTCAGGGTGCTGGGTGCTCAGTGCTCGGGGTGCTCAGTACTCAGGGTGCTGTGTGTTCAGTGCTCAGGGTACTGGGTGCTCAGTACTCAGGGTGCTCGGTGCTTAGTACTCAGGGTGCTGGGTGCTCAGTACTCCGGGTGCTGGGTGCTCAGTGCTCGGGGTGCTCGGTGCTCAGTGCTCAGGGTGCTGGGTGCTCAGTACTCAGGGTGCTCTTTGCTCCGGGTCCTGGGTGCTCAGTACTCAGGGTGCTGGGTGCTCAATACTCAGGGTTCTCAGTGCTCAGTACTCAGGGTGCTCAGTGCTCAGTCCTCAGGGTTCTCAGTGCTCAGGGTGCTGGGTGCTCAGTGCTCGGGGTGCTGGGTGCTCAGTGCTCAGGGTGCTGGGTGCTCAGTGCTCAGGGTGCTAGGTGCTCAGTGCTCAGGGTGCTCGGTGCTCAGTGCTCAGGTTGCTGGGTGCTCAGTACTCAGGGTGCTTGGTGCTCAGTACTCAGGGTGCTCATTGCTCAGTACTCAGGGTGCTCAGTGCTCAGTACTCAGGGTGCTCAGTGCTCAGGGTGCTAGGTGCTCAGTGCTCGGGGTGCTGGGTGCTCAGTCCTCAGGGTGCTGGGTGCTCAGTGCTCAGGGTGCTCTGTGCTCAGTGCACAGGATGCTGGGTGCTCAGTACTCAGGGTGCTGGGTGCTTAGTGCTCGGGGTGCTGGGTGCTCAGTACTCAGGGTGCTGGGTGCTCAGTACTCGGGTGCTCGGTGCTCAGTGCTCAGGGTGCTGGGTGCTCAGTGCTCTGGATGCTGGGTGCTCAGTGCTCAGTACTCAGGGTGCTGGGTGCTCAGTGCTCGGGGTGCAGGGTGCTCAGTGCTCAGTACTCAGGGTGCTGGGTGCTCAGTGCTCAGGGTGCTGGGTGCTCAGTGCTCAGGGTGCTGGGTGCTCAGTGCTCAGGGTGCTGGGTACTCAGTGCTCGAGGTGCTGGGTGCTCAGTACTCAGGGTGCTGGGTGCTCAGTACTCAGGGTGCTGGGTGCTCAGTGCTCGGGGTGCTGGGTGCTCAGTGCTCGGGGTGCTGGGTACTCAGTAGTCGGGGTGCTCGCTGCACAGTACTCAGGGTGCTGGGTGCTCAGTGCTCAGGGTGCTGGGTGCTCAGTACTCAGGGTGCTCTGTGCTTAGTACTCTGGGTGCTGGGTGCTCAGTACTCCGGGTGCTGGGTGCTCAGTGCTCGGGGTGCTCGGTGCTCAGTACTCAGGGTGCTGGGTGCTCAGTGCTCGGGGTGCTCGGTGCTCAGTACGTTGGGTGCTCACTACTCAGGGTGCTGGGTGCTCATTGCTCAGGGTGCTGGGTGTTCAATGCTCAGCGTGCTGGGTGCTCAGTGCTCAGGGTGCTGGGTGCTCAATACTCAGGGTGCTGGGTGTGCAGTGCTCGGGGTGCTGGGTGCTCAGTGCTCAGGGTGCTGGGTGCTCAGTGCTCAGCGTGCTGGGTGCTCAGTACTCGGGGTGCTGGGTGCTCAGTACTCATGGTGCGGGGTGCTCAGTACCCAGGGTGCTGCGTGATCAGTACTCGGGTGCTGGGTGCTCAGTGCTCAGGGTGCTGGGTGCTCAGTACTCAGGGTGCTCGGTGCTTAGTACTCAGGGTGCTGGGTGCTCAGTACTTCGGGTGCTGGGTGCTCAGTGCTCGGGGTGCTCGGTGCTCAGTGCTCAAGGTGCTGGGTGCTCAGTACTCAGGGTGCTCATTGCTCAGGGTGCTCGGTGCTCAGTACGTTGGGTGCTCAGTGCTCAGTACTCAGGGTTCTCAGTGCTCAGGGTGCTGGGTGCTCAGTGCTCGGGGTGCTGGGTGCTCAGTGCTCGGGGTGCTGGGTGCTCAGTGCTCAGGGTGCTGGGTGCTCAGTACTCAGGGTGCTGGGTGCTCGGTGCTCAGGGTGCTGGGTGCTCAGTGCTCAGGGTGCTGGGTGCTCGGTGCTCGGGGTGCTGGGTGCTCAGTGCTCGGGGTGCTCGGTGCTCAGTACTCAGGGTGCTCAGTGCTCAGTACTCAGGGTGCTGGGTGCTCAGTGCTCAGGGTGCTGGGTGCTCAGTACTCAGGGTGCTGGGTGCTCGGTGCTCAGTACGCTGGGTGCTCAGTACTCAGGGTGCTGGGTGCTCAGTACTCAGGGTGCTCGGTGCTCACTACTCAGGGTGCTGGGTGCTCAGTGCTCGGGGTGCTGGGTGCTCAGTACTCAGGGTGCTGGGTGCTCAGTGCTCGGGGTACTCGGTGCTTAGTACGCTGGGTGCTCAGTACTCAGGGTGCTGGGTGCTCAGTACTCAGGGTGCTCAGCGCTCAGTACTTAGGGTGCTCAGTGCTCAGTGCTCAGGGTGCTGGGTGCTCAGTGCTCGGGGTGCTGGGTGCTCAGTGCTCGGGTTGCTGGGTGCTCAGTGCTCGGGGTGCTGGGTGCTCAGTGCTCAGGGTGCTGGGAGCTCAGTGCTCAGAGTGCTGGGTGCTCAGTACTCAGGGTGCTCGGTGCTAGGTACTCAGAGTGCTCAGAGCTCAGTACTCAGCGTGCTGGGTGCTCAGTGCTCAGGGTGCTCGGTGCTCAGTACTCAGGGTGCTCAGTGCTCAGTACTCAGCTTGCTGGGTGCTCAGTGCTCAGGGTGCTGGGTGCTCAGTACTCAGGGTCCTGGGTGCCTAGTACTCAGGGTGCTCGGTCCTCAGGGCTCAGGGTGCTGGGTGCTCAGTACTCAGGGTGCTGGGGGCTCAGTACTCAGGGAGCTGGGTGCTCAGTACTCAGGGTGATCTCTTCTCAGTACTCAGGTTGCTATGTGCTCAGTGCTCGGGGTGCTGGGTGCTCAGTACTCGGGGTGCTCAGTGCTCAGTACTCAGGGTGCTGGGAGCTCAGTGCTCAGTGCTCAGGGTGCTCAGTGCTCAGGGTGCTGGGTGCTCAGGGTGCTGGGTGCTCAGTGCTCGGGGTGCTGGTTGCTCAGTGCTCAGGGTGCTGGGTGCTCAGTGTTCAGTGCTCAGGGTGCTGGGTGCTCAGTGCTCAATGCTCAGGGTGCTGGGTGTTCAGTACTCAGGGTGCTGGGTGCTCAGTACTCAGGGTGCTTGGTGCTCAGTGCTCAGGGTGCTGGTTGCTCAGTGCTCAGGATGCTGGGTGCTCAGTACTCAGGGTGCTGGGTACTCAGTACTCAGGGTGCTCGGTGTTCAGTACTCAGGGTGCTGGGTGCTCAGTACTCAAGGTGCTGGGTGCTCAGTGCTCAGGGTGCTGGGTGCTCAGTACTCAGGGTGCTGGGTGCTCAGTGCTCAGTGCTCAGGGTGCTGGGTGCTCAGTCCTCAGGGTGCTCAGTACTCAGTGTGCTCGGTGCTCAGTGCTCAGTACTCAGGGTGCTCAGTACTCAGGGTGCTGGGTGCTCAGTACTCAGGGTGCTGGGTGCTCAGTGCTCGGGGTGCTGGGTGCTCAGTGCTCAGGGTGATCGGTGCTCAGTGCTCAGGGTGCTGGATGCTCAGTCCTCAGGGTGCTCAGTGCTCAAGGTGCTGGGTGCTCAGTGCTCGGGGTGCTCGGTGCTCAGTACTTAGGGTGCTGAGTGCTCAGTACTCAGGGTGCTGGGTGCTCAGTACTCAGGGTGCTGGGTGCTCAGTACTCAGGATGCTGGGTGCTCAGTGCTCAGGGTGCTGGGTGCTCAGTGCTCATGGTGCTGGGTGCTCAGTGCTCGGGGTGCTGGGTGCTCAGTGCTCGGGGTGCTGGGTGCTCAGTGCTCAGGGCTCAGGGTGCTGGGTGCTCAGTGATCAGTGCTCAGGGTGCTGGGTGCTCAGTGCTCCGGTTGCTCGGTGCTCAGTACTCAGGGTGCTGGGTGCTCAGTGCTCGGTGTGCTCGGTGCTCAGTATGTTGGGTGCTCACTACTCAGGGTGCTGGGTGCTCAGTGCTCAGGGTACTGGGTGCTCAGTGCTCAGGGTGCTGGGTGCTCATTGCTCAGGGTGCTGGGTGTTCAGTACTCAGGGTGCTGCTTGCGCAGTGCTCGCGGTGCTGGGTGCTCAGTGCTCAGGGTGCTGGGTGCTCAGTGCTCAGGGTGCTGGGTGCTCAGTACTCAGGTTGCGGGCTGCTCAGTACTCAGGGTGCTGGGTGATCAGTACTCGGGTGCTGGGTGCTCAGTGCTCAGGGTGCTGGGTGCTCAGTGCTCGGGGTGCTGGGTGCTCAGTGCTCAGTACTCAGGGTGCTTGGTTGCTCAGTGCTCGGGGTGCTGGGTGCTCAGTGCTTAGTACTCAGGGTGCTGGGTGCTCAGTGCTCAGGGTGCTGGGTGCTCAGTGCTCAGGGTGCTGGGTGCTCAGTGCTCAGGGTGCTGGGTGCTCAGTACTCAGGGTGCTGGTTGCTCAGTGCTCAGAGTGCTGGGTGGTCAGTGCTCGGGGTGCTCAGTGCTCAGTGCTCAATGTGCTGGGTGCTCAGTACTCAGGGTGCTCATTGCACAGGGTCCTGGGTGCTCAGTACTCAGGGTGGTGGGTGCTCAGTGCTCAGGGTGCTCGGTGCTCAGTACGTTGGGTGCTCAGTACTCAGGGTGCTGGGTGCTCAGTGCTCAGGGTGCTGGGTGCTCAGTGCTCAGGGTGTTGGGTGTTCAGTGCTCAGGGTGCTGCGTGCTCGGTGCTCGGGGTGCTGGGTGCTCAGTGTTCGGGGTGCTCGGAGCTCAATACTCAGGGTGCTCACTGCTCAGTACTCCGGCTGCTGGGTGCTCAGTGCTTAGTACTCAGGGTGCTGGGTGCTCAGTGCTCAGGGTGCTGGGTGCTCAGTGCTCAGGGTGCTGGGTGCTCAGTGCTCAGGGTGCTGGGTGCTCAGTACTCAGGGTGCTGGGTGCTCAGTACTCAGGGTGCTGGGTTCTTAGTACTCAGGGTGCTCAGTGCTCAGTACTTAGGGTGCTCAGTGCTCAGTGCTCGGGGTGCTGGGTGCTCAGTGCTCGGGGTGCTGGGTGCTCAGTGCTCGGGGTGCTGGGTGCTCAGTGCTCAGGGTGCTGGGTGCTCAGTGCTCAGAGTGCTCTGTTCTCAATACTCACGGTGCTCGGTGCTCAGTACTCAGAGTGCTCAGTGCTCAGTACTCAGCGTGCTGGGTGCTCAGTGCTCAGGGTGCTGGGTGCTCAGTACTCAGGGTGCTGGGTGCTTAGTATTCAGGGTGCTCGGTCCTCAGTGCTCAGGGTGCTGGGTGCTCAGTACTCAGGGTGCTGGGTGCTCAGTGCTCAGGGTGCTCAGTGCTCAGTACTCAGGGTGCTCGGTGCTCAGTGCTCAGGGTGCTCAGTGCTCAGTACTCAGGGTGCTGGGTGCTCAGTGCTCTGGGTGCTGGGTGCTCAGTGCTCGGGGTGCTGGGTGCTCAGTGCTCAGGGTGCTGGGTGCTCAGTACTCAGGGTGCTCAGTGCTCAGGGTGCTGGGTGCTCAGTGCTCGGGGTGCTGGGTACTCAGTGCTCAGTACACAGGGTGCTGAGTGCTCAGTGCTCAGGGTGCTGGGTGCTCAGGGTGCTGGGTGCTCAGTGCTCGGGGTGATGGTTGCTCAGTGCTCAGGGTGCTGGGTGCTCAGTGCTCAGTGCTCAGGGTGCTGGGTGCTCAGTGCTCAGTGCTCTGGGTGCTGGGTGATCAGTACTCAGGGTGCTCATTGCTCAGGGTGCTGGGTGCTCAGTACTCATGGTGCTGGGTGCTCAGTACTCAGGGTGCTCAGTGCTCAGTACTCAGGGTGCGGGGTGCTCAGTGCTCAGGGTGCTGGGTGCTCAGTACTCAGGGTGCTGGGTGCTCGGTGCTCAGGGTGCTGGGTGCTCAGTGCTCAGGGTGCTGGGTGCTCGGTGCTCGGGGTGCTGGGTGCTCAGTGCTCGGGGTGCTCGGTGCTCAGTACTCAGGGTGCTCAGTGCTCAGTACTCAGGGTGCTGGGTGCTCAGTGCTCAGGGTGCTGGGTGCTCAGTACTCAGGGTTCTGGGTGCTCGGTGCTCAATACGCTGGGTGCTCAGTACTCAGGGTGCTGGGTGCTCAGTACTCAGGGTGCTCGGTGCTCACTCCTCAGGGTGCTGGGTGCTCAGTGCTCGGGGTGCTGGGTGCTCAGTACTCAGGGTGCTGGGTGCTCAGTGCTCGGGGAGCTCGGTGCTCAGTACGCTGGGTGCTCAGTACTCAGGGTGCTGGGTGCTCAGTACTTAGGGTGCTGGGTGCTCAGTGCTCAGGGTCCTGGGTGCTCAGTCCTCAGGGTGCTCAGTACTCAGGGTGCTCGGTGCTCAGTGCTCAGTACTCAGGGTGTTCAGTACTCAGGGTGCTGGGTGCTCAGTGCTTGGGGTGCTGGGTGCTCAGTACTCAGGGTGCTGGGTGCTCAGTACTCAGAGTGCTGGGTGCTCAGTACTCAGGGTGCTGGGTGCTCAGTGCTCGGGGTGCTGGGTGCTCAGTGCTCAGGGTGATCGGTGCTCAGTGCTCAGGGTGCTGGGTGCTCAGTCCTCAGGGTGCTCAGTGCTCAAGTTGCTGGGTGCTCAGTGCTCGGGGTGCTCGGTGCTCAGTACTCAGGGTGCTGAGTGCTCAGTACTCAGGGTGCTGGGTGCTCAGTACTCAGGGTGCTGGGTGCTCAGTACTCAGGGTGCTGGGTGCTCAGTTCTCAGGGTGCTGGGTGCTCAGTGCTCAGGGTGCTGGGTGCTCAGTGCTCGGGGTGCTGGGTGCTCAGTGCTCGGGGTGCTGGGTGCTCAGTGCTCAGGGCTCAGGGTGCTGGGTGCTCAGTGATCAGTGCTCAGGGTGCTGGGTGCTCAGTGCTCCGGTTGCTCGGTGCTCAGTACTCAGGGTACTGGGTGCTCAGTGCTCGGGGTGCTCGGTGCTCAGTACGTTGGGTGCTCACTACTCAGGGTGCTGGGTGCTCAGTGCTCAGGGTACTTGGTGCTCAGTGCTCAGGGTGCTGGGTGCTCAGTGCTCAGGGTGCTGGGTGTTCAGTACTCAGGGTGCTGGGTGCGCAGTGCTCGCGGTGCTGGGTGCTCAGTGCTCAGGGTGCTGGGTGCTCAGTGCTCAGGGTGCTGGGTGCTCAGTACTCGGGGTGCTGGGTGCTCAGTACTCAGGTTGCGGGCTGCTCAGTACTCAGGGTGCTGGGTGATCAGTACTCGGGTGCTGGGTGCTCAGTGCTCAGGGTGCTGGGTGCTCAGTGCTCGGGGTGCTGGGTGCTCAGTGCTCAGTACTCAGGGTGCTTGGGTGCTCAGTGCTCGGGGTGCTGGGTGCTCAGTGCTCAGTACTCAGGGTGCTGGGTGCTCAGTGCTCAGGGTGCTGGGTGCTCAGTGCTCAGGGTGCTGGGTGCTCAGTGCTCAGGGTGCTGGGTGCTCAGTGCTCAGGGTGCTGGGTGCTCAGTACTCAGGGTGCTGGGTGCTCAGTCCTCAGAGTGCTGGGTGGTCAGTGCTCGGGGTGCTCGGTGCTCATTGCTCAATGTGCTGGGTGCTCAGTACTCAGGGTGCTCATTGCACAGGGTCCTGGGTGCTCAGTACTCAGGGTGCTGGGTGCTCAGTGCTCAGGGTGCTCGGTGCTCAGTACGTTGGGTGCTCAGTACTCAGGGTGCTGGGTCCTCAGTGCTCAGGGTGCTGGGTGCTCACTACTCAGGGTGCTGGGTGCTCAGAGCTCGGGGTGCTGGGTGCTCAGTACTCAGGGTGCTGGGTGCTCAGTTCTCGGGGTGCTCGGTGCTCAGTACGCTGGGTGGTCAGTACTCAGGGTGCTGGGTGCTCAGTACTCAGGGTGCTCGGTGCTCCCTACTCAGGGTGCTGGGTGCTCAGTACTCAGGGTGCTGGGTGCTCGGTGCTCAATACGCTGGGTGCTCAGTACTCAGGGTGCTGGGTGCTCAGTACTCAGGGTGCTCGGTGCTCACTACTCAGGGTGCTGGGTGCTCAGTGCTCGGGGTGCTGGGTGCTCAGTACTCAGGGTGCTGGGTGCTCAGTGCTCGGGGTGCTCGGTGCTCAGTACGCTGGGTGCTCAGTACTCAGGGTGCTGGGTGCTCAGTACTCAGGGTGCTCAGTGCTCAGTACTTAGGGTGCTCAGTGCTCAGTGCTCAGGGTGCTGGGTGCTCAGGGCTCAGGTTGCTGGGTGCTCAGTACTCAGGGTGCTCGGTGCTCAGTACTCAGGGTTCTCAGTGCTCAGTGCTCAGGGTGCTGGGTGCTCAGTTCTCAGGGTGCTCAGTGCTCAGCACTCGGGGTGCTGGGTGCTCAGTGCTCAGGGTGCTCAGTGCTCAGCACTCGGGGTGCTGGGTGCTCAGTGCTCAGGGTGCTCAGTGCTCGGGGAGCTGGGTGCTCAGTGCTCGGAGTTCTGCGTGCTCAGTACTCAGGGTGCTGTGTGCTCAGTGCTCAGTACTCAGCGTGCTGGGTGCTCAGTGCTCAGAGTGTTGGGTGCTCAGTACTCAGGGTGCTGGGTGCTCAGTGCTCAGTGCTCAGGGTGCTCAGTGCTCAGGGTGCTGGGTGCTCAGGGTGCTGGGTGCTCAGTGCTCGGGGTGCTGGTTGCTCAGTGCTCAGGGTGCTGGTGGCTCAGTGCTCAGTGCTCAGGGTGCTGGGTGCTCAGTGCTCAGTGCTCAGGGTGCTGGGTGTTCAGTACTCAGGGTGCTGGGTGCTCAGTACTCAGGGTGCTTGGTGCTCAGTGCTCAGGGTGCTGGTTGCTCAGTGCTCAGGGTGCTGGGTGCTCACTACTCAGGGTGCTGGGTGCTCAGAGCTCGGGGTGCTGGGTGCTCAGTACTCAGGGTGCTGGGTGCTCAGTTCTCGGGGTGCTCGGTGCTCAGTACGCTGGGTGGTCAGTACTCAGGGTGCTGGGTGCTCAGTACTCAGGGTGCTCGGTGCTCCCTACTCAGGGTGCTGGGTGCTCAGTACTCAGGGTGCTGGGTGCTCAATACGCTGGGTGCTCAGTACTCAGGGTGCTGGGTGCTCAGTACTCAGGGTGCTCGGTGCTCACTACTCAGGGTGCTGGGTGCTCAGTGCTCGGGGTGCTGGGTGCTCAGTACTCAGGGTGCTGGGTGCTCAGTGCTCGGGGTGCTCGGTGCTCAGTACGCTGGGTGCTCAGTACTCAGGGTGCTGGGTGCTCAGTACTCAGGGTGCTCAGTGCTCAGTACTTAGGGTGCTCAGTGCTCAGTGCTCAGGGTGCTGGGTGCTCAGTGCTCGGGGTGCTGGGTGCTCAGTGCTCGGGGTGCTGGGTGCTCAGTGCTCAGGGTGCTGGGTGCTCAGGGCTCAGGTTGCTAGGTGCTCAGTACTCAGGGTGCTCGGTGCTCAGTACTCAGGGTTCTCAGTGCTCAGTGCTCAGGGTGCTGGGTGCTCAGTTCTCAGGGTGCTCAGTGCTCAGCACTCGGGGTCCTGGGTGCTCAGTGCTCAGGGTGCTCAGTGCTCAGCACTCGGGGTGCTGGGTGCTCAGTGCTCAGGGTGCTCAGTGCTCGGGGAGCTGGGTGCTCAGTGCTCGGAGTTCTGCGTGCTCAGTACTCAGGGTGCTGTGTGCTCAGTGCTCAGTACTCAGCGTGCTGGGTGCTCAGTGCTCAGAGTGTTGGGTGCTCAGTACTCAGGGTGCTGGGTGCTCAGTACTCAGGGTGCTTGGTGCTCAGTGCTCAGGGTGCTGGTTGCTCAGTGCTCAGGGTGCTGGGTGCTCACTACTCAGGGTGCTGGGTGCTCAGAGCTCGGGGTGCTGGGTGCTCAGTACTCAGGGTGCTGGGTGCTCAGTTCTCGGGGTGCTCGGTGCTCAGTACGCTGGGTGGTCAGTACTCAGGGTGCTGGGTGCTCAGTACTCAGGGTGCTCGGTGCTCCCTACTCAGGGTGCTGGGTGCTCAGTACTCAGGGTGCTGGGTGCTCAATACGCTGGGTGCTCAGTACTCAGGGTGCTGGGTGCTCAGTACTCAGGGTGCTCGGTGCTCACTACTCAGGGTGCTGGGTGCTCAGTGCTCGGGGTGCTGGGTGCTCAGTACTCAGGGTGCTGGGTGCTCAGTGCTCGGGGTGCTCGGTGCTCAGTACGCTGGGTGCTCAGTACTCAGGGTGCTGGGTGCTCAGTACTCAGGGTGCTCAGTGCTCAGTACTTAGGGTGCTCAGTGCTCAGTGCTCAGGGTGCTGGGTGCTCAGTGCTCGGGGTGCTGGGTGCTCAGTGCTCGGGGTGCTGGGTGCTCAGTGCTCAGGGTGCTGGGTGCTCAGGGCTCAGGTTGCTAGGTGCTCAGTACTCAGGGTGCTCGGTGCTCAGTACACAGGGTTCTCAGTGCTCAGTGCTCAGGGTGCTGGGTGCTCAGTTCTCAGGGTGCTCAGTGCTCAGCACTCGGGGTGCTGGGTGCTCAGTGCTCAGGGTGCTCAGTGCTCAGCACTCGGGGAGCTGGGTGCTCAGTGCTCAGGGTGCTCAGTGCTCGGGGAGCTGGGTGCTCAGTGCTCGGAGTTCTGCGTGCTCAGTACTCAGGGTGCTGTGTGCTCAGTGCTCAGTACTCAGCGTGCTGGGTGCTCAGTGCTCAGAGTGTTGGGTGCTCAGTACTCAGGGTGCTGGGTGCTCAGTGCTCAGTGCTCAGGGTGCTCAGTGCTCAGGGTGCTGGGTGCTCAGGGTGCTGGGTGCTCAGTGCTCGGGGTGCTGGTTGCTCAGTGCTCAGGGTGCTGGTGGCTCAGTGCTCAGTGCTCAGGGTGCTGGGTGCTCAGTGCTCAGTGCTCAGGGTGCTGGGTGTTCAGTACTCAGGGTGCTGGGTGCTCAGTACTCAGGGTGCTTGGTGCTCAGTGCTCAGGGTGCTGGTTGCTCAGTGCTCAGGGTGCTGGGTGCTCAGTACTCAGGGTGCTGGGTGCTCAGTACTCAGGGTGCTCAGTGCTCAGGGTGCTGGGTGCTCAGTACTCATGGTGCTGGGTGCTCAGTGCTCAGGGTGCTCAGTGCTCAGTACTCAGGGTGCTCAGTGCTCAGTGCTCTGGGTGCTGGGTGCTCAGTGCTCGGGGTGCTGGGTGCTCAGTGCTCAGGGTGCTGGGTGCTCAGTACTCAGGGTGCTCAGTGCTCAGGGTGCTGGGTGCTCAGTGCTCGGGGTGCTGGGTACTCAGTGCTCAGTACACAGGGTGCTGAGTGCTCAGTGCTCGGGGTGCTGGGTGCTCAGTGCTCGGGGTGCTGGATGCTCAGTACTCAGGGTGCTGGGTGCTCAGTGCTCAGGGTGCTGGGTGCTCAGTACTCAGGGTGCTCGGTGCTCAGTGCTCAGGGTGCTGGGTCCTCAGTGCTCAGGGTGCTGGGTGCTCAGTGCTCGGGGTGCTCGGTGCTCAGTGCTCAGGATGCTGGGTGATCAGTATTCAGGGTGCTCATTGCTCAGGGTGCTGGGTGCTCAGTACTCATGGTGCTGGGTGCTCAGTACTCAGGGTGCTCAGTGCTCAGTACTCAGGGTGCTGGGTGCTCAGTGCTCAGGGTGCTGGGTGTTCAGTACTCAGGGTGCTGGGTGCTCGGTGCTCAGGGTGCTGGGTGCTCAGTGCTCAGGGTGCTGGGTGCTCGGTGCTCGGGATGCTGGGTGCTCAGTGCTCGGGGTGCTCGGTGCTCAGTACTCAGGGTGCTCAGTGCTCAGTACTCAGGGTGCTGGGTGCTCAGTGCTCAGGGTGCTGGGTGCTCAGTACTCAGGGTGCTGGGTGCTCGGTGCTCAGTACGCTGGGTGCTCAGTACTCAGGGTGCTGGGTGCTCAGTACTCAGGGTGCTCGGTGCTCACTACTCAGGGTGCTGGGTGCTCAGTGCTCGGGGTGCTGGGTGCTCAGTACTCAGGGTGCTGGGTGCTCAGTGCTCGGGGTGCACGGTGCTCAGTACGCTGGGTGCTCAGTACTCAGGGTGCTGGGTGCTCAGTACTCAGGGTGCTCAGTGCTCAGTACTTAGGGTGCTCAGTGCTCAGTGCTCAGGGTGCTGGGTGCTCAGTGCTCGGGGTGCTGGGTGCTCAGTGCTCGGGGTGCTGGGTGCTCAGTGCTCGGGGTGCTGGGTGCTCAGTGCTCAGGGTGCTGGGTGCTCAGTGCTCAGAGTGCTGGGTGCTCAGTACTCAGGGTGCTCGGTGCTCAGTACTCAGAGTGCTCAGTGCTCAGTACTCAGCGTGCTGGGTGCTCAGTGCTCTGGGTGCTCGGTGCTCAGTACTCAGTGTGCTCAGTGCTCAGTACTCAGCGTGCTGGGTGCTCAGTGCTCAGGGTGCTGGGTGCTCAGTACTCAGGGTGCTGGGTGCTTAGTACTCAGGGTGCTCGGTCCTCAGTGCTCAGGGTGCTGGGTGCTCAGTACTCAGGGTGCTGGGTGCTCAGTGCTCAGGGTGCTCAGTGCTCAGTACTCAGGGTGCTCCGTGCTCAGTGCTCAGGGTGCTCAGTGCTCAGTACTCAGGGTGCTCAGTGCTCAGTTCTCTGGGTGCTGGGTGCTCAGTGCTCGGGGTGCGGGGTGCTCAGTGCTCAGGGTGCTGGGTGCTCAGTACTCAGGGTGCTCAGTGCTCAGGGTGCTGGGTGCTCAGTGCTCAGTACACAGGGTGCTGAGTGCTCAGTGCTCTGGGTGCTGGGTGCTCAGTTCTCAGTACTCAGGGTGCTGGCTGCTCAGTGCTCGGGGTGCTGGATGCTCAGTATTCAGGGTGCTGGGTGCTCAGTGCTCAGGGTGCTGGGTGCTCAGTACTCAGGGTGCTGGGTGCTCAGTGCTCAGGGTGCTGGGTGCTCAGTGCTCGGGGTGCTCAGTACTCAGGGTGCTGTGTGTTCAGTGCTCAGGGTACTGGGTGCTCAGTACTCAGGGTGCTCGGTGCTTAGTACTCAGGGTGCTGGGTGCTCAGTACTCCGGGTGCTGGGTGCTCATTGCTCGGGGTGCTCGGTGCTCAGTGCTCAGGGTGCTGGGTGCTCAGTACTCAGGGTGATCTTTGCTCCGGGTCCTGGGTGCTCAGTACTCAGGGTGCTGGGTGCTCAATACTCAGGGTGCTCAGTGCTCAGTACTCAGGGTGCTCAGTGCTCAGTGCTCAGGGTGCTGGGTGCTCAGTGCTCGGGGTGCTGGGTGCTCAGTGCTCGGGGTGCTGGGTGCTCAGTGCTCGGGGTGCTGTGTGCTCAGTGCTCAGGGTGCTGGGTGCTCAGTGCTCAGGGTGCTGGGTGCTCAGTACTCAGGGTGCTCAGTGCTCAGGGTGCTGTGTGCTCAGTACTCATGGTGCTGGGTGCTCAGTGCTCAGGGTGCTGGGTGCTCAGTACTCAGGGTGCTGGGTGCTCAGTGCTCAGTGCTCAGGGTGCTGGGTGCTCAGTGCTCGGGGTGCTGGGTGCTCAGTGCTCGGGGTGCTGGGTGCTCAGTGCTCAGGGTGCTGGGTGCTCAGGGCTCAGGTTGCTAGGTGCTCAGTACTCAGGGTGCTCGGTGCTCAGTACTCAGGGTTCTCAGTGCTCAGTGCTCAGGGTGCTGGGTGCTCAGTTCTCAGGGTGCTCAGTGCTCAGCACTCGGGGTGCTGGGTGCTCAGTGCTCAGGGTGCTCAGTGCTCAGCACTCGGGGTGCTGGGTGCTCAGTGCTCAGGGTGCTCAGTGCTCGGGGAGCTGGGTGCTCAGTGCTCGGAGTTCTGCGTGCTCAGTACTCAGGGTGCTGTGTGCTCAGTGCTCAGTACTCAGCGTGCTGGGTGCTCAGTGCTCAGAGTGTTGGGTGCTCAGTACTCAGGGTGCTGGGTGCTCAGTGCTCAGTGCTCAGGGTGCTCAGTGCTCAGGGTGCTGGGTGCTCAGGGTGCTGGGTGCTCAGTACTCGGGGTGCTGGTTGCTCAGTGCTCAGGGTGCTGGTGGCTCAGTGCTCAGTGCTCAGGGTGCTGGGTGCTCAGTGCTCAGTGCTCAGGGTGCTGGGTGTTCAGTACTCAGGGTGCTGGGTGCTCAGTACTCAGGGTGCTTGGTGCTCAGTGCTCAGGGTGCTGGTTGCTCAGTGCTCAGGGTGCTGGGTGCTCAGTACTCAGGGTGCTGGGTGCTCAGTACTCAGGGTGCTCAGTGCTCAGGGTGCTGGGTGCTCAGTACTCATGGTGCTGGGTGCTCAGTGCTCAGGGTGCTCAGTGCTCAGTACTCAGGGTGCTCAGTGCTCAGTGCTCTGGGTGCTGGGTGCTCAGTGCTCGGGGTGCTGGGTGCTCAGTGCTCAGGGTGCTGGGTGCTCAGTACTCAGGGTGCTCAGTGCTCAGGGTGCTGGGTGCTCAGTGCTCGGGGTGCTGGGTACTCAGTGCTCAGTACACAGGGTGCTGAGTGCTCAGTGCTCGGGGTGCTGGGTGCTCAGTGCTCGGGGTGCTAGATGCTCAGTACTCAGGGTGCTGGGTGCTCAGTGCTCAGGGTGCTGGGTGCTCAGTACTCAGGGTGCTGGGTGCTCAGTGCTCAGGGTGCTGGGTCCTCAGTGCTCAGGGTGCTGGGTGCTCAGTGCTCGGGGTGCTCGGTGCTCAGTGCTCAGGATGCTGGGTGATCAGTATTCAGGGTGCTCATTGCTCAGGGTGCTGGGTGCTCAGTACTCATGGTGCTGGGTGCTCAGTACTCAGGGTGCTCAGTGCTCAGTACTCAGGGTGCTGGGTGCTCAGTGCTCAGGGTGCTGGGTGTTCAGTACTCAGGGTGCTGGGTGCTCGGTGCTCAGGGTGCTGGGTGCTCAGTGCTCAGGGTGCTGGGTGCTCGGTGCTCGGGGTGCTGGGTGCTCAGTGCTCGGGGTGCTCGGTGCTCAGTACTCAGGGTGCTCAGTGCTCAGTACTCAGGGTGCTGGGTGCTCAGTGCTCAGGGTGCTGGGTGCTCAGTACTCAGGGTGCTGGGTGCTCGGTGCTCAGTACGCTGGGTGCTCAGTACTCAGGGTGCTGGGTGCTCAGTACTCAGGGTGCTCGGTGCTCACTACTCAGGGTGCTGGGTGCTCAGTGCTCGGGGTGCTGGGTGCTCAGTACTCAGGGTGCTGGGTGCTCAGTGCTCGGGGTGCTCGGTGCTCAGTACGCTGGGTGCTCAGTACTCAGGGTGCTGGGTGCTCAGTACTCAGGGTGCTCAGTGCTCAGTACTTAGGGTGCTCAGTGCTCAGTGCTCAGGGTGCTGGGTGCTCAGTGCTCGGGGTGCTGGGTGCTCAGTGCTCGGGGTGCTGGGTGCTCAGTGCTCGGGGTGCTGGGTGCTCAGTGCTCAGGGTGCTGGGTGCTCAGTGCTCAGAGTGCTGGGTGCTCAGTACTCAGGGTGCTCGGTGCTCAGTACTCAGAGTGCTCAGTGCTCAGTACTCAGCGTGCTGGGTGCTCAGTGCTCTGGGTGCTCGGTGCTCAGTACTCAGGGTGCTCAGTGCTCAGTACTCAGCGTGCTGGGTGCTCAGTGCTCAGGGTGCTGGGTGCTCAGTACTCAGGGTGCTGGGTGCTTAGTACTCAGGGTGCTCGGTCCTCAGTGCTCAGGGTGCTGGGTGCTCAGTACTCAGGGTGCTGGGTGCTCAGTGCTCAGGGTGCTCAGTGCTCAGTACTCAGGGTGCTCGGTGCTCAGTGCTCAGGGTGCTCAGTGCTCAGTACTCAGGGTGCTCAGTGCTCAGTTCTCTGGGTGGTGGGTGCTCAGTGCTCGGGGTGCGGGGTGCTCAGTGCTCAGGGTGCTGGGTGCTCAGTACTCAGGGTGCTCAGTGCTCAGGGTGCTGGGTGCTCAGTGCTCAGTACACAGGGTGCTGAGTGCTCAGTGCTCTGGGTGCTGGGTGCTCAGTTCTCAGTACTCAGGGTGCTGGCTGCTCAGTGCTCGGGGTGCTGGATGCTCAGTATTCAGGGTGCTGGGTGCTCAGTGCTCAGGGTGCTGGGTGCTCAGTACTCAGGGTGCTGGGTGCTCAGTGCTCAGGGTGCTGGGTGCTCAGTACTCAGGGTGCTGGGTCCTCAGTTCTCAGGGTGCTGGGTGCTCAGTGCTCGGGGTGCTCAGTACTCAGGGTGCTGTGTGTTCAGTGCTCAGGGTACTGGGTGCTCAGTACTCAGGGTGCTCGGTGCTTAGTACTCAGGGTGCTGGGTGCTCAGTACTCCGGGTGCTGGGTGCTCATTGCTCGGGGTGCTCGGTGCTCAGTGCTCAGGGTGCTGGGTGCTCAGTACTCAGGGTGATCTTTGCTCCGGGTCCTGGGTGCTCAGTACTCAGGGTGCTGGGTGCTCAATACTCAGGGTGCTCAGTGCTCAGTACTCAGGGTGCTCAGTGCTCAGTGCTCAGGGTGCTGGGTGCTCAGTGCTCGGGGTGCTGGGTGCTCAGTGCTCGGGGTGCTGGGTGCTCAGTGCTCGGGGTGCTGTGTGCTCAGTGCTCAGGGTGCTGGGTGCTCAGTGCTCAGAGTGCTGGGTGCTCAGTACTCAGGGTGCTCGGTGCTCAGTACTCAGAGTGCTCAGTGCTCAGTACTCAGCGTGCTGGGTGCTCAGTGCTCTGGGTGCTCGGTGCTCAGTACTCAGGGTGCTCAGTGCTCAGTACTCAGCGTGCTGGGTGCTCAGTGCTCAGGGTGCTGGGTGCTTAGTACTCAGGGTGCTCGGTCCTCAGTGCTCAGGGTGCTGGGTGCTCAGTACTCAGGGTGCTGGGTGCTCAGTGCTCAGGGTGCTCAGTGCTCAGTACTCAGGGTGCTCGGTGCTCAGTGCTCAGGGTGCTCAGTGCTCAGTACTCAGGGTGCTCAGTGCTCAGTTTTCTGGGTGCTGCGTGCTCAGTGCTCGGGGTGCTTGGTGCTCAGTGCTCAGGGTGCTGGGTGCTCAGTACTCAGGGTGCTCAGTGCTCAGGGTGCTGGGTGCTCAGTGCTCAGTACACAGGGTGCTGAGTGCTCAGTGCTCTGGGTGCTGGGTGCTCAGTTCTCAGTACTCAGGGTGCTGGGTGCTCAGTGCTCGGGGTGCTGGTTGCTCAGTGCTCAGGGTGCTGGTGGCTCAGTGCTCAGTGCTCAGGGTGCTGGGTGCTCAGTGCTCAGTGCTCAGGGTGCTGGGTGTTCAGTACTCAGGGTGCTGGGTGCTCAGTACTCAGGGTGCTTGGTGCTCAGTGCTCAGGGTGCTGGTTGCTCAGTGCTCAGGGTGCTGGGTGCTCAGTACTCAGGGTGCTGGGTGCTCAGTACTCAGGGTGCTCAGTGCTCAGGGTGCTGGGTGCTCAGTACTCATGGTGCTGGGTGCTCAGTGCTCAGGGTGCTGGGTGCTCAGTACTCAGGGTGCTGGGTGCTCAGTGCTCAGGGTGCTCAGTGCTCAGTACTCAGGGTGCTCGGTGCTCAGTGCTCAGGGTGCTCAGTGCTCAGTACTCAGGGTGCTCAGTGCTCAGTTTTCTGGGTGCTGGGTGCTCAGTGCTCGGGGTGCTGGGTGCTCAGTGCTCAGGGTGCTGGGTGCTCAGTACTCAGGGTGCTCAGTGCTCAGGGTGCTGGGTGCTCAGTGCTCAGTACACAGGGTGCTGAGTGCTCAGTGCTCTGGGTGCTGGGTGCTCAGTTCTCAGTACTCAGGGTGCTGGCTGCTCAGTGCTCGGGGTGCTGGATGCTCAGTATTCAGGGTGCTGGGTGCTCAGTGCTCAGGGTGCTGGGTGCTCAGTACTCAGGGTGCTGGGTGCTCAGTGCTCAGGGTGCTGGGTGCTCAGTA
This sequence comes from Microtus oregoni, assembly GCF_018167655.1. Lineage (NCBI taxonomy): Eukaryota > Metazoa > Chordata > Mammalia > Rodentia > Cricetidae > Microtus > Microtus oregoni. Next base: position 58,266 of record NW_024543544.1, on the reverse strand, counting down.
CTCAGGGTGCTGGGTCCTCAGTTCTCAGGGTGCTGGGTGCTCAGTGCTCGGGGTGCTCAGTACTCAGGGTGCTGTGTGTTCAGTGCTCAGGGTACTGGGTGCTCAGTACTCAGGGTGCTGGGTGCTCAGTGCTCGGGGTGCTCGGAGCTCAGTGCTCAGGGTGCTGGGTGCTCAGTACTCAGGGTGCTCTTTGCTCCGGGTCCTGGGTGCTCAGTACTCAGGGTGCTGGGTGCTCAATACTCAGGGTTCTCAGTGCTCAGTACTCAGGGTGCTCAGTGCTCAGTACTCAGGGTTCTCAGTGCTCAGGGTGCTGGGTGCTCAGTGCTCGGGGTGCTGGGTGCTCAGTGCTCAGGGTGCTGGGTGCTCAGTGCTCAGGGTGCTGGGTGCTCAGTGCTCAGGGTGCTCGGTGCTCAGTGCTCAGGTTGCTGGGTGCTCAGTACTCAGGGTGCTTGGTGCTCAGTACTCAGGGTGCTCATTGCTCAGTACTCAGGGTGCTCAGTGCTCAGTACTCAGGGTGCTCAGTGCTCAGGGTGCTAGGTGCTCAGTGCTCGGGGTGCTGGGTGCTCAGTCCTCAGGGTGCTGGGTGCTCAGTGCTCAGGGTGCTCGGTGCTCAGTGCACAGGATGCTGGGTGCTCAGTACTCAGGGTGCTGGGTGCTTAGTGCTCGGGGTGCTGGGTGCTCAGTACTCAGGGTGCTGGGTGCTCAGTACTCGGGTGCTCGGTGCTCAGTGCTCAGGGTGCTGGGTGCTCAGTGCTCGGGGTGCAGGGTGCTCAGTGCTCAGTACTCAGGGTGCTGGGTGCTCAGTGCTCAGGGTGCTGGGTGCTCAGTGCTCAGGGTGCTGGGTGCTCAGTGCTCAGGGTGCTGGGTACTCAGTGCTCGAGGTGCTGGGTGCTCAGTACTCAGGGTGCTGGGTGCTCAGTACTCAGGGTGCTGGGTGCTCAGTGCTCGGGGTGCTGGGTGCTCAGTGCTCGGGGTGCTGGGTACTCAGTAGTCGGGGTGCTCGCTGCACAGTACTCAGGGTGCTGGGTGCTCAGTGCTCAGGGTGCTGGGTGCTCAGTACTCAGGGTGCTCTGTGCTTAGTACTCAGGGTGCTGGGTGCTCAGTACTCCGGGTGCTGGGTGCTCAGTGCTCGGGGTGCTCGGTGCTCAGTACTCAGGGTGCTGGGTGCTCAGTGCTCGGGGTGCTCGGTGCTCAGTACGTTGGGTGCTCACTACTCAGGGTGCTGGGTGCTCATTGCTCAGGGTGCTGGGTGCTCAGTGCTCAGCGTGCTGGGTGCTCAGTGCTCAGGGTGCTGGGTGCTCAATACTCAGGGTGCTGGGTGTGCAGTGCTCGGGGTGCTGGGTGCTCAGTGCTCAGGGTGCTGGGTGCTCAGTGCTCAGCGTGCTGGGTGCTCAGTACTCGGGGTGCTGTGTGCTCAGTACTCATGGTGCGGGGTGCTCAGTACCCAGGGTGCTGGGTGATCAGTACTCGGGTGCTGGGTGCTCAGTGCTCAGGGTGCTGGGTGCTCAGTACTCAGGGTGCTCGGTGCTTAGTACTCAGGGTGCTGGGTGCTCAGTACTTCGGGTGCTGGGTGCTCAGTGCTCGGGGTGCTCGGTGCTCAGTGCTCAAGGTGCTGGGTGCTCAGTACTCAGGGTGCTCATTGCTCAGGGTGCTCGGTGCTCAGTACGTTGGGTGCTCAGTGCTCAGTACTCAGGGTTCTCAGTGCTCAGGGTGCTGGGTGCTCAGTGCTCGGGGTGCTGGGTGCTCAGTGCTCGGGGTACTGGGTGCTCAGTGCTCAGGGTGCTGGGTGCTCAGTACTCAGGGTGCTGGGTGCTCGGTGCTCAGGGTGCTGGGTGCTCAGTGCTCAGGGTGCTGGGTGCTCGGTGCTCGGGGTGCTGGGTGCTCAGTGCTCGGGGTGCTCGGTGCTCAGGACTCAGGGTGCTCAGTGCTCAGTACTCAGGGTGCTGGGTGCTCAGTGCTCAGGGTGCTGGGTGCTCAGTACTCAGGGTGCTGGGTGCTCGGTGCTCAGTACGCTGGGTGCTCAGTACTCAGGGTGCTGGGTGCTCAGTACTCAGGGTGCTCGGTGCTCACTACTCAGGGTGCTGGGTGCTCAGTGCTCGGGGTGCTGGGTGCTCAGTACTCAGGGTGCTGGGTGCTCAGTGCTCGGGGTACTCGGTGCTCAGTACGCTGGGTGCTCAGTACTCAGGGTGCTGGGTGCTCAGTACTCAGGGTGCTCAGCGCTCAGTACTTAGGGTGCTCAGTGCTCAGTGCTCAGGGTGCTGGGTGCTCAGTGCTCGCGGTGCTGGGTGCTCAGTGCTCGGGTTGCTGGGTGCTCAGTGCTCGGGGTGCTGGGTGCTCAGTGCTCAGGGTGCTGGGTGCTCAGTGCTCAGAGTGCTGGGTGCTCAGTACTCAGGGTGCTCGGTGCTAGGTACTCAGAGTGCTCAGAGCTCAGTACTCAGCGTGCTGGGTGCTCAGTGCTCAGGGTGCTCGGTGCTCAGTACTCAGGGTGCTCAGTGCTCAGTACTCAGCTTGCTGGGTGCTCAGTGCTCAGGGTGCTGGGTGCTCAGTACTCAGGGTCCTGGGTGCTTAGTACTCAGGGTGCTCGGTCCTCAGGGCTCAGGGTGCTGGGTGCTCAGTACTCAGGGTGCTGGGTGCTCAGTACTCAGGGTGCTGGGTGCTCAGTGCTCAGGGTGCTGGGTGCTCAGTACTCAGGGTGCTGGGTGCTCAGTGCTCAGGGTGCTGGGTGCTCAGTACTCGGTGTGCTGGGTGCTCAGTACTCAGGGTGCTCGGTGCTCAGTGCTCGGGGTGCTGGGTGCTCAGTGGTCAGTACACAGGGTGCTGAGTGCTCAGTGCTCGGGGTGCTGGGTGCTCAGTGCTCAGTACTCAGGGTGCTCGGTGCTCAGTGCTCGGGGTGCTGGGTACTCAGTGCTCAGTACACAGGGTGCTGAGTGCTCAGTGCTCGGGGTGCTGGGTGCTCAGTGCTCGGTACTCAGGGTGCTGGGTGCTCAGTGCTCGGGGTGCTGGATGCTCAGTACTTAGGGTGCTGGGTGCTCAGTGCTCAGGGTGCCTCGTGCTCAGTACTCAGGGTGCTGGGTGCTCAGTGCTCAGGGTGCTGGGTGCTCAGTACTCAGGGTGCTGGGTCCTCAGTGCTCAGGGTGCTGGGTGCTCAGTGCTCGGGGTGCTCAGTACTCAGGGTTCTGTGTGTTCAGTGCTCAGGGTACTGGGTGCTCAGTACTCAGGGTGCTGGGTGCTCAGTACTCATAGTGCTCAGTGCTCAGTACTCGGGGTGCTGGGTGCTCAGTACTCAGGGTGCTCAGTGCTCAGTACTCGGGGTGCTGGGTGCTCAGTACTCGGGGTGCTGGGTGCTCAGTGCTCAGGGTGCTGGGTGCTCAGTTCTCGGGGTGCTGGGTGCTCAGTGCTCGGGGTGCTCGGTGCTCAGTACTCGGGGTGCTGGGTGCTCAGTGCTCAGGGTGCTGGGTGCTCAGTGCTCAGGGTGCTGGGTGCTCAGTGCTCGGGGTGCTGGGTGCTCAGTACTCAGGGTGCTGGGTGCTCAGTACTCAGGGTGGTGGGTGCTCAGTGCTCAGGGTGCTGGGTGCTCAGTACTCAGGGTGCTGGGTGCTCAGTACTCAGGGTGCTAAGAGCTCAGGGTGCTCAGTGCTCGGGGTGCTGAATGCTCAGTGCTCAGTGCACAGGGTGCTGGGTGCTCAGTCCTCGGGGTGCTGGGTGCTCAGTTCTCTGGGTGCTCAGTGCTCAGTACTCAGGGTGCTGTGTGCTCAGTACTCAGGGTGCTGGGTGCTCAGTACTCAGGGAGCTCAGTGCTCTGGGTGCAGTGTGCTCAGTACTCAGGGTGCTGGGTGGTCAGTACTCAGGGTGCTCAGTACTCAGGGTGCTGGGTGCTCAGTGCTCAGGGTGCTGGGTGCTCAGTGCTCGGGGTGCTGGGTGCTCATTCTCGGGGTGCTGGGTGCTCAGTACTCAGGGTGCTGGTTGCTCAGTGCTCGGGGTGTTCGATGCTCAGTACACAGGGTGCTGGGTGCTCAGTGCTCGGGGTGCTGGGTGCTCAGTACTCAGGGTGCTGGGTGCTCAGGGCTCAGTGCTCAGGGTGCTCAGTGCTCAGGGTGCTGGGTGCTCAGGGTGCTGGGTGCTCAGTGCTCGGGGTGCTGGGTGCTCAGTGCTCGGGGTGCTGGGTGCTCAGTGCTCGGGGTGCTCGGTGCTCAGTGCTCGGGGTGCTTGGTGCTCAGTAATCAGGGTGCTGGGTGCTCAGTACTCGTTGTGCTGGGTGCTCAGTGCTCAGGGTGCTGGGTGCTCAGTACTCAGGGTGCTCGGTACTCAGTACTCACGGTGCTCAGTGCTCAGTACTCAGGGTGCTCACCCTCTGTGCTCGGGGTGCTGGGTGCTCAGTGCTCGGGGTGCTGGGTGCTCAGTGCTCGGGGTGCTGGGTGCTCAGTGCTCAGGGTGCTGGGTGCTCAGTGCTCAGGGTGCTGGGTGCTCAGTTCTCAGGGTGCTCGGTGCTCAGTACTCAGGGTGCTGGGTGCTCAGTGCTCAGGGTGCTCAGTGCTCAGTACTCAGCGTGCAGGGTGCTCAGTGGTCAGGGTGCTCGGTGCTCAGTACTCAGGGTGCTCAGTGCTCAGGGTGCTGGGTGCTCAGTACTCAGGGTGCAGGGTGCTCAGTGCTCAGTACTCAGGGTGCTCAGTGCTCAGGGTGCTGAGTGCTCAGTGCTCGGGGTGCTGGGTACTCAGTGCTCACTACACAGGGTGCTGGGTGCTCAGTGCTCGGGGTGCTGGGTGCTCAGTGCTCAGTACTCAGGGAGCTGGGTGCTCAGTGCTCTGGGTGCTGGATGCTCAGTACTCAGGGTGCTGGGTACTCAGTGCTCAGGGTGCTGGTTGCTCAGTACTCAGGGTGCTGGGTGCTCAGTGCTCAGGGTGCTGGGAGCTCAGTACTCAGGGTGCTCATTGCTCAGGGTGCTGGGTGCTCAGTACTCAGGGTGCTGGGTGCTCAGTACTCAGGGTGCTGGGTGCTCAGTACTCAGGGTGCTCAGTGCTCAGTACTCAGGGTGCTCAGTGCTCAGTACTCAGGATGCTCAGGGCTCAGGGTGCTGGGTGCTCACTGCTCGGGGTGCTGGGTGCTCAGTGCTCAGGGTGTTGGGTGCTCAGTGCTCAGGGTGCTCGGTGCTCAGTTCTCAGGGTGCTGGGTGCTCAGTACTCAGGGTGCTGGGTGCCCAGTACACAGGGTGCTCAGTGCTCAGTACTCAGGGTGCTCAGTGCTCAGTACTCAGGGTGCTCAGTGATCAGGGTGCTGGGTTCTCAGTGCTCGGGGTGCTGGGTGCTCAGTCCTCAGGGTGCTGGGTGCTCAGTGCTCAGGGTGCTCGCTGCTCAGTGATCAGGGTGCTGGGTGCTCAGTACTCAGGGTGCTGGGTGCTCAGTGCTCAGGGTGCTGGGTGCTCAGTACTCAGGGTGCTGGGTGCTCAGTGCTCAGGGTGCTGGGTGCTCAGTGCTCAGGGTGCTCGGTGCTTAGTACTCAGGGTGCTCGGTGCTCGGGGTGCTGGGTGCTCAGTGCTCAGGGTACTGGGTGCTCAGTGCTCAGGGTGCTGGGTGCTCAGTGCTCGGGGTGCTGGGTGCTCAGTGCTCGCGGTGCTGGGTGCTCAGTGCTCGGGGTGCTGGGTGCTCAGTACTCGGGGTGCTTGGTGCTCAGTACTCAGGGTGCTTGGTGCTCAGTGCTCAGGGTGCTGGGTGCTCAGTACTCAGGGTGCTGGCTGCTCAGTACTCAGGGTGCTGCGTGCTCGGTGCTCAGTACACTAGGTGCTCAGTACTCAGGGTGCTGGCTGCTCAGTAATCAGGGTGCTGGGTGCTCAGTGCTCGGGGTGCTGGGTGCTCAGTACTCAGTGTGCTGGGTGCTCAGTACTCAGGGTGCTCAGTGCTTGGGGTGCTGGTTGCTCAGTACTCAGGGTGCTCAGTGCTTGGTGTGTTGGGTGCTCAGTACTCAGGGTGCTGGGTGCTCAGTGCTCAGGGTGCTCGGTGCTCAGTACTCAGGGTGCTGGGTGCTCAGTGCTCGGGGTGCTGGGTGCTCAGTGCTCAGTACTCAGGGTGCTGGGTGCTCAGTGCTCAAGGTGCTGGGTGCTCAGTACTCAGGGTGCTGGGTCCTCAGTGCTCAGGGTGCTGAGTGCTCAGTAGTCAGGGTGCTGGGTGCTCCGTGCTCGGGGTGCTGGGTGCTCAGTACTCAGGGTGCTGGGTGCTTAGTACTCAGGGTGCTGGGTGCTCAGTGCTCGGGGTGCTGGGTGCTCAGTGCTCGGGGTGCTCGGTGCTCAGTGCTCGGGGTGCTTGGTGCTCAGTAATCAGGGTGCTCGGTGCTCAGTACTCGTTGTGCTGGGTGCTCAGTGCTCAGCGTGCTGGTTGCTCAGTACTCAGGGTGCTCGGTACTCAGTACTCACGGTGCTCAGTGCTCAGTACTCATCGTGCTCAGTGCTCAGTGCTCAGGGTGCTGGGTGCTCAGTGCTTACAGTGCTGGGTGCTCAGTACTCAGGGTGCTCGGTGCTCAGTACTCAGGGTGCTGGGTGCTCAGTGCTCAGGGTGCTCAGTGCTCAGTACTCAGCGTGCAGGGTGCTCAGTGGTCAGGGTGCTCGTTGCTCAGTACTCAGCGTGCTCAGTGCTCAAGGTGCTGGGTGCTCAGTACTCAGGGTGCAGGGTGCTCAGTGCTCAGTACTCAGGGTGCTCAGTGCTCAGGGTGCTGGGTGCTCAGTGCTCGGGGTGCTGGGTATTCAGTGCTCAGTACACAGGGTGCTGGGTGCTCAGTGCTCGGGGTGCTGGGTGCTCAGTGCTCAGTACTCAGGGAGCTGGGTGCTCAGTGCTCTGGGTGCTGGATGCTCAGTACTCAGGGTGCTGGGTGCTCAGTGCTCAGGGTGCTGGTTGCTCAGTACTCAGGGTGCTCCGTGCTCAGTGCTCAGGGTACTTGGTGCTCAGTACTCAGGGTGCTCATTGCTCAGGGTGCTGGGTGCTCAGTACTCAGGGTGCTGGGTGCTCAGTACTCAGGGTGCTGGGTGCTCAGTAAGCAGGGTGCTGGGTGCTCAGTACTCAGGGTGCTGGGTGCTCAGTACTCAGGGTGCTCAGTGCTCAGTACTCAGGGTGCTCAGTGCTCAGTACTCAGGGTGCTCAGGGCTCAGGGTGCTGGGTGCTCACTGCTCGGGTTGCTGGGTGCTCAGTGCTCAGGGTGCTCGGTGCTCAGTTCTCAGGGTGCTGGGTGCTCAGTACTCAGGGTGCTGGGTGCTCAGTACTCAGGGTGCTCAGTGCTCAGTACTCAGGGTGCTCAGTGCTCAGTACTCAGGGTGCTCAGTGCTCAGGGTGCTGGGTGCTCAGTGCTCGGGGTGCTGGGTGCTCAGTCCTCAGGGTGCTCATTGCTCAGGGTGCTGGGTGCTCAGTACTCAGGGTGCTGGGTGCTCAGTACTCAGGGTGCTCAGTGCTCAGTACTCAGGGTGCTCAGTGCTCAGTACTCAGGGTGCTCAGGGCTCAGGGTGCTGGGTGCTCACTGCTCGGGGTGCTGGGTGCTCAGTGCTCAGGGTGCTGGGTGCTCAGTGCTCAGGGTGCTCGGTGCTCAGTTATCAGGGTGCTGGGTGCTCAGTACTCAGGGTGCTGGGTGCTCAGTACTCAGGGTGCTCAGTGCTCAGTACTCAGGGTGCTCAGTGCTCAGTACTCAGGGTGCTCAGTGATCAGGGTGCTGGGTGCTCAGTGCTCGGGGTGCTGGGTGCTCAGTCCTCAGGGTGCTGGGTGCTCAGTGCTCAGGGTGCTCGGTGCTCAGTGATCAGGGTGCTGGGTGCTCAGTACTCAGGGTGCTGGGTGCTCTGTGCTCAGGGTGCTGGGTGCTCAGTACTCAGGGTGCTGGGTGCTCAGTGCTCAGGGTGCTGGGTGCTCAGTGCTCAGGGTGCTCGGTGCTTAGTACTCAGGGTGCTCGGTGCTCGGGGTGCTGGGTGCTCAGTGCTCAGGGTGCTGGGTGCTCAGTGCTCAGGGTGCTGGGTGCTCAGTGCTCGGGGTGCTGGGTGCTCAGTGCTCGCGGTGCTGGGTGCTCAGTGCTCGGGGTGCTGGGTGCTCAGTACTCGGGGTGCTCGGTGCTCAGTACTCAGGGTGCTTGGTGCTCAATGCTCAGGGTGCTGGGTGCTCAGTACTCAGGGTGCTGGCTGCTCAGTACTCAGGGTGCTCGGTGCTCAGTACTCAGGGTGCTGCGTGCTCGGTGCTCAGTACGCTAGGTGCTCAGTACTCAGGGTGCTGGCTGCTCAGTAATCAGGGTGCTGGGTGCTCAGTGCTCGGGGTGCTGGGTGCTCAGTACTCAGTGTGCTGGGTGCTCAGTACTCAGGGTGCTCAGTGCTTGGGGTGCTGGTTGCTCAGTACTCAGGGTGCTCAGTGCTTGGTGTGTTGGATGCTCAGTACTCAGGGTGCTGGGTGCTCAGTGCTCAGGGTGCTGGGTGCTCAGTACTCAGGGTGCTGTGTGCTCAGTGCTCGGGGTGCTGGGTGCTCAGTGCTCAGTACTCAGGGTGCTGGGTGCTCAGTGCTCAAGGTGCTGGGTGCTCAGTACTCAGGGTACTGGGTGCTCCGTGCTCGGGGTGCTGGGTGCTCAGTACGCAGGGTGCTGGGTGCTTAGTACTCAGGGTGCTGGGTGCTCAGTGCTCGGGGTGCTGGGTGCTCAGTGCTCGGGGTGCTCGGTGCTCAGTGCTCGGGGTGCTTGGTGCTCAGTAATCAGGGTGCTGGGTGCTCAGTACTCGTTGTGCGGGGTGCTCAGTGCTCAGGGTGCTGGGTGCTCAGTACTCAGGGTGCTCGGTACTCAGTACTCACGGTGCTCAGTGCTCAGTACTCAGGGTGCTCAGTGCTCAGGGTGCTGGGTGCTCAGTGCTTAGAGTTCTGGGTGCTCAGTACTCAGGGTGCTCGGTGCTCAGTACTCAGGGTGCTGGGTGCTCAGTGCTCAGGGTGCTCAGTGCTCAGTACTCAGCGTGCAGGGTGCTCAGTGGTCAGGGTGCTCGGTGCTCAGTACTCAGGGTGCTCAGTGCTCAGGCTGCTGGGTGCTCAGTACTCAGGGTGCAGGGTGCTCAGTGCTCAGTACTCAGGGTGCTCAGTGCTCAGGGTGCTGGGTGCTCAGTGCTCGGGGTGCTGGGTACTCAGTGCTCAGTACACAGGGTGCTGGGTGCTCAGTGCTCGGGGTGCTGGGTGCTCAGTGCTCAGGGTGCTGCGTGCTCAGTACTCCGGGTGCTGGGTGCTCAGTGCAAGGGGTGCTGGGTGCTCAGTCATCAGGGTGCTGGGTGCTCAGTACTCAGTGCTCAGGATGCTGGGTGCTCAGTACTCAGGGTGCTGGGTGCTCAGTTGTCAGGGTGGTGGGTGCACAGTGCTCGGGGTGCTCTGTGCTCAGTGCTCGGGGTGCTGGGTGCTCAGTGTTCGGGGTGCTGGGTGCTCAGTGCTTGGGGTACTGGGTGATCAGTACTCAGGTTGCTCGGTGCTCAGTGCTCGGGGTGCTGGGTGCTCAGTGCTCGGGGTGCTGGGTGCTCAGTACTCGGGGTGCTGGGTGCTCAGTTCTCAGGGTGCTGGGTCTCAGTGCTCGGGGTACTGGGTACTCAGTGCTCAGTACACAGGGTGCTGAGTGCTCAGTGCTCGGGGTGCTGGGTGCTCAGTGCTCAGTACTCAGGGTCCTCAGTGCTCAGTACTCAGCGTGCTGGGTGCTCAGTGCTCAGGGTGCTGGGTGCTCAGTACTCAGGGTGCTGTGTGCTTAGTACTCAGGGTGCTCGGTCCTCAGTGCTCAGGGTGCTGGGTGCTCAGTACTCAGGGTGCTGAGTGCTCAGTGCTCAGGGTGCTCAGTGCTCAGCACGCGGTGCTTGGATGCTGAGTGCTCGGGGTGCTCTGTGCTCAGTGCTCGGGGTGCTCAGTGCTCGGGGTGCTGGGTGCTCAGTGCTCAGTACTCAGGGTGCTGGGTGCTCAGTGCTCGGGGTGCTGGATGCTCAGTACTCAGGCTGCTGGGTGCTCAGTGCTCAGGGTGCTGGGTGCTCAGTACTCAGGGTGCTGGGTGCTCAGTGCTCAGGGTGCTGGGTGCTCAGTACTCAGGGGGCTGGGTCCTCAGTGCTCAGGGTGCTGGGTGCTCAGTGCTCGGGGTGCTCAGTACTCAGGGTGCTGTGTGTTCAGTGCTCAGGGTACTGGGTGCTCAGTACTCAGGGTGCTCGGTGCTTAGTACTCAGGGTGCTGGGTGCTCAGTACTCCGGGTGCTGGGTGCTCAGTGCTCGGGGTGCTCGGTGCTCAGTGCTCAGGGTGCTGGGTGCTCAGTACTCAGGGTGCTCATTGCTCAGGGTGCTGGGTGCTCAGTACTCAGGGTGCTGGGTGCCCAGTACTCAGGGTGCTCAGTGCTCAGTACTCAGGGTGCTGGCGGCTCAGTACTCGGGGTGCTGGGTGCTCAGTACTCAGGGTGCTGGGTGCTCAGTACTCAGGGTGCTGGGTGCTCAGTACTCGGGTGCTAGGTTCTCAGTACTCGGGTGCTGGGTGCTCAGTGCACAGGGTGCTGGGTTCTCAGTGCTCATGGTGCTCGGTGCTTAGTACTCAGGGTGCTCGGTGCTCAGGGTCCTGGGTGCTCAGTGCTCGCGGTGCTGGGTGCTCAGTGCTCGGGGTGCTGGCTGCTCAGTGCTCAGGGTGCTGGGTGCTCAGTACTCAGGGTGCTCGGTGCTCAGTACTCAGGGTGCTGGGTGCTCAGTGCTCAGGGTGCTGGGTGCTCAGTACTCAGGGTGCTGGGTGCTCGGTGCTCAGTACGATGGGTGCTCAGTACTCAGGGTGCTGGGTGCTCAGTACTCAGTGTGCTCGGTGCTCAGTACTCAGGGTGCTGGGTGCTCAGTGCTCGGGGTGCTGGGTGCTCATTAATCAGGGTGCTGGGTGCTCAGTACTCAGGGTGCTCAGTGCTTGGGGTGCTGGGTGCTCAGTACACAGGGTGCTCAGTGCTTGGGGTGCTGGGTGCTCAGTACTCAGGGTGCTGGGTGCTCAGTGCTCAGGGTGCTGGGTGCTCAGTACTCAGGGTGCTGGGTGCTCAATAATCAGGGTGCTGGGTGCTCAGTGCTCGGGGTGCTGGGTGCTCAGTGCTCGGGGTGCTGGGTGCTCAGTGGTCGGGGTGCTGGTTGCTCAGTGCTCGGGGTGCTGGGTGCTCAGTGCTCGGGGTGCTGGGTGCTCAGTGTTCTGGTTGCTGGGTGCTCAGTGCTCGGGGTGCTCGGTGCTCAGTGCTCGGGGTGCTGGGTGCTCAGTACTCGGGGTGCTCGGTGCTCAGTACTCAGTGTGCTGGGTGCTCAGTACTCAGGGTGCTCAGTGCTCAGTACTCAGGGTGCTAAGTGCTCAGTACTCAGGGAGCTCAGTGCTCAGGGTGCTGGGTGGTCAGTGCTCGGGGTGCTTCGTGCTCAGTCCTCAGGGTGCTGGGTGCTCAGTGCTCAGGGTGCTCGGTGCTCAATGATCAGGGTGCTGGGTACTCAGTACTCAGGGTGCTGGGTGCTCAGTGCTCAGTACTCAGCGTGCTGGGTGCTCAGTGCTCAGAGTGTTGGGTGCTCAGTACTCAGGGTGCTGGGTGCTCAGTGCTCAGTGCTCAGGGTGCTCAGTGCTCAGGGTGCTGGGTGCTCAGTGCTCAGTGCTCAGGGTGCTGGGTGCTCAGTGCTCAGTGCTCAGGGTGCTGGGTGTTCAGTACTCAGGGTGCTGGGTGCTCAGTACTCAGTGTGCTGGGTGCTCAGTGCTCAGGCTGCTGGGTGCTCAGTGCTCAGGGTGCTGGGTGCCCAGGGCTCAGTGCTCAGGGTGCTGGGTGCTCAGTGCTCAGTGCTCAGGGTGCTGGGTGTTCAGTACTCAGGGTGCTGGGTGCTCAGTGCTCAGGGTGCTGGGTCCTCAGTGCTCAGTGCTCTGGGGGCTGGGTGCTCAGTGCTCAGTACTCAGGGTGCTGGGTGCTCAGTACTCAGGGTGCTGGAGGCTCAGTGCTCGGGGTGCTGGGTGCTCAGTACTCAGGGTGCTGCGTGCTCAGTACTGCGGCTGCTGGGTGCTCAGTGCAAGGGGTGCTGGGTGCTCAGTGCTCAGGGTGCTGGGTGCTCAGTGCTCGGGGTGCTCAGTACTCAGTGCTCAGGACGCTGAGTGCTCAGTACTCAGGGTGCTGGGTGCTCAGTGCTCAGGGTGCTGGGTGCACAGTCCTCGGTGTGCTCGGTGATCAGTGCTCGGGGTGCTGGGTGCTCAGTGCTCGGGGTGCTGTGTGCTCAGTTCTCTGGGTGCTCAGTGCTCAGTATTCAGGTTGCTGGGTGCTCAGTCCTCAGGGTGCTGGGTGCTCAGTACTCAGGGTGCTAAGTACTCAGGGTGCTGGGTGCTCAGTGCTCGGGGTGCTGGGTGCTCAGTACTCAGGGTGCTGGGTGCTCAGTGTTCAGGGTGCTGGGTGCTCAGTGCTCGGGGTGCTGGGTGCTCATTCTCAGGGTGCTGGGTGCTCAGTGCTCGGGGTGCTGGGTGCTCAGTACTCAGGGTGCTGTGTGCTCAGTGCTCAGGGTGCTGGGTGCTCAGTGCTCAGGGTGCTGGGTGCTCAGTACTCAGGGTGCTGGGTGCTCAGTGCTCGGGGTGCTCGGTGCTCAGTACGCTGGGTGCTCAGTACTCAGGGTGCTGGGTGCTCAGTACTCAGGGTGCTGTGTGCTCAGTACTCAGGGTGCTGGGTGCTTAGTACTCAGGTTGCTGGGTGCTTAGTACTCAGGGTGCTCAGTGCTCGGGGTGCTGGGTGCTCAGTGCTCGCGGTGCTGGGTGCTCAGTGCTCGGGGTGCTGGGTGCTCAGTACTCGGGGTGCTCGGTGCTCAGTACTCAGGGTGCTTGGTGCTCAATGCTCAGGGTGCTGGGTGCTCAGTACTCAGGGTGCTGGCTGCTCAGTACTCAGGGTGCTCGGTGCTCAGTACTCAGGGTGCTGCGTGCTCGGTGCTCAGTACGCTAGGTGCTCAGTACTCAGGGTGCTGGCTGCTCAGTAATCATGGTGCTGGGTGCTCAGTGCTCGGGGTGCTGGGTGCTCAGTACTCAGTGTGCTGGGTGCTCAGTACTCAGGGTGCTCAGTGCTTGGGGTGCTGGTTGCTCAGTACTCAGGGTGCTCAGTGCTTGGTGTGTTGGATGCTCAGTACTCAGGGTGCTGGGTGCTCAGTGCTCAGGGTGCTGGGTGCTCAGTACTCAGGGTGCTGTGTGCTCAGTGCTCGGGGTGCTGGGTGCTCAGTGCTCAGTACTCAGGGTGCTGGGTGCTCAGTGCTCAAGGTGCTGGGTGCTCAGTACTCAGGGTACTGGGTGCTCCGTGCTCGGGGTGCTGGGTGCTCAGTACGCAGGGTGCTGGGTGCTTAGTACTCAGGGTGCTGGGTGCTCAGTGCTCGGGGTGCTGGGTGCTCAGTGCTCGGGGTGCTCGGTGCTCAGTGCTCGGGGTGCTTGGTGCTCAGTAATCAGGGTGCTGGGTGCTCAGTACTCGTTGTGCTGGGTGCTCAGTGCTCAGGGTGCTGGGTGCTCAGTACTCAGGGGGTTCGGTACTCAGTACTCACGGTGCTCAGTGCTCAGTACTCAGGGTGCTCAGTGCTCAGGGTGCTGGGTGCTCAGTGCTTAGAGTTCTGGGTACTCAGTACTCAGGGTGCTCGGTGCTCAGTACTCAGGGTGCTGGGTGCTCAGTGCTCAGGGTGCTCAGTGCTCAGTACTCAGCGTGCAGGGTGCTCAGTGGTCAGGGTGCTCGGTGCTCAGTACTCAGGGTGCTCAGTGCTCAGGGTGCTGGGTGCTCAGTACTCAGGGTGCAGGGTGCTCAGTGCTCAGTACTCAGGGTGCTCAGTGCTCAGGGTGCTGGGTGCTCAGTGCTCGGGGTGCTGGGTACACAGTGCTCAGTACACAGGGTGCTGGGTGCTCAGTGCTCGGGTTGCTGGGTGCTCAGTGCTCAGGGTGCTGCGTGCTCAGTACTCCGGGTGCTGGGTGCTCAGTGCAAGGGGTGCTGGGTGCTCAGTCATCAGGGTGCTGGGTGCTCAGTACTCAGTGCTCAGGATGCTGGGTGCTCAGTACTCAGGGTGCTGGGTGGTCAGTGCTCGGGGTGCTCAGTACTCAGTGCTCAGGATGCTGGGTGCTCAGTACTCAGGGTGCTGGGTGCTCAGTTGTCAGGGTGGTGGGTGCACAGTGCTCGGGGTGCTCTGTGCTCAGTGCTCGGGGTGCTGGGTGCTCAGTGTTCGGGGTGCTGGGTGCTCAGTGCTTGGGGTACTGGGTGATCAGTACTCAGGTTGCTCGGTGCTCAGTGCTCGGGGTGCTGGGTGCTCAGTGCTCGGGGTGCTGGGTGCTCAGTACTCGGGGTGCTGGGTGCTCAGTGCTCAGGGTGCTGGGTCTCAGTGCTCGGGGTACTGGGTACTCAGTGCTCAGTACACAGGGTGCTGAGTGCTCAGTGCTCGGGGTGCTGGGTGCTCAGTGCTCAGTACTCAGGGTCCTCAGTGCTCAGTACTCAGCGTGCTGGGTGCTCAGTGCTCAGGGTGCTGGGTGCTCAGTACTCAGGGTGCTGTGTGCTTAGTACTCAGGGTGCTCGGTCCTCAGTGCTCAGGGTGCTGGGTGCTCAGTACTCAGGGTGCTGAGTGCTCAGTGCTCAGGGTGCTCAGTGCTCAGCACGCGGTGCTTGGATGCTGAGTGCTCGGGGTGCTCTGTGCTCAGTGCTCGGGGTGCTCAGTGCTCGGGGTGCTGGGTGCTCAGTGCTCAGTACTCAGGGTGCTGGGTGCTCAGTGCTCGGGGTGCTGGATGCTCAGTACTCAGGCTGCTGGGTGCTCAGTGCTCAGGGTGCTGGGTGCTCAGTACTCAGGGTGCTGGGTGCTCAGTGCTCAGGGTGCTGGGTGCTCAGTACTCAGGGGGCTGGGTCCTCAGTGCTCAGGGTGCTGGGTGCTCAGTGCTCGGGGTGCTCAGTACTCAGGGTGCTGTGTGTTCAGTGCTCAGGGTACTGGGTGCTCAGTACTCAGGGTGCTCGGTGCTTAGTACTCAGGGTGCTGGGTGCTCAGTACTCCGGGTGCTGGGTGCTCAGTGCTCGGGGTGCTCGGTGCTCAGTGCTCAGGGTGCTGGGTGCTCAGTACTCAGGGTGCTCATTGCTCAGGGTGCTGGGTGCTCAGTACTCAGGGTGCTGGGTGCCCAGTACTCAGGGTGCTCAGTGCTCAGTACTCAGGGTGCTGGCGGCTCAGTACTCGGGGTGCTGGGTGCTCAGTACTCAGGGTGCTGGGTGCTCAGTACTCAGGGTGCTGGGTGCTCAGTACTCGGGTGCTAGGTTCTCAGTACTCGGGTGCTGGGTGCTCAGTGCACAGGGTGCTGGGTTCTCAGTGCTCATGGTGCTCGGTGCTTAGTACTCAGGGTGCTCGGTGCTCAGGGTCCTGGGTGCTCAGTGCTCGCGGTGCTGGGTGCTCAGTGCTCGGGGTGCTGGCTGCTCAGTGCTCAGGGTGCTGGGTGCTCAGTACTCAGGGTGCTCGGTGCTCAGTACTCAGGGTGCTGGGTGCTCAGTGCTCAGGGTGCTGGGTGCTCAGTACTCAGGGTGCTGGGTGCTCGGTGCTCAGTACGATGGGTGCTCAGTACTCAGGGTGCTGGGTGCTCAGTACTCAGTGTGCTCGGTGCTCAGTACTCAGGGTGCTGGGTGCTCAGTGCTCGGGGTGCTGGGTGCTCATTAATCAGGGTGCTGGGTGCTCAGTACTCAGGGTGCTCAGTGCTTGGGGTGCTGGGTGCTCAGTACACAGGGTGCTCAGTGCTTGGGGTGCTGGGTGCTCAGTACTCAGGGTGCTGGGTGCTCAGTGCTCAGGGTGCTGGGTGCTCAGTACTCAGGGTGCTGGGTGCTCAATAATCAGGGTGCTGGGTGCTCAGTGCTCGGGGTGCTGGGTGCTCAGTGCTCGGGGTGCTGGGTGCTCAGTGGTCGGGGTGCTGGTTGCTCAGTGCTCGGGGTGCTGGGTGCTCAGTGCTCGGGGTGCTGGGTGCTCAGTGTTCTGGTTGCTGGGTGCTCAGTGCTCGGGGTGCTCGGTGCTCAGTGCTCGGGGTGCTGGGTGCTCAGTACTCGGGGTGCTCGGTGCTCAGTACTCAGTGTGCTGGGTGCTCAGTACTCAGGGTGCTCAGTGCTCAGTACTCAGGGTGCTCAGTGCTCAGTACTCAGGGAGCTCAGTGCTCAGGGTGCTGGGTGGTCAGTGCTCGGGGTGCTTCGTGCTCAGTCCTCAGGGTGCTGGGTGCTCAGTGCTCAGGGTGCTCGGTGCTCAATGATCAGGGTGCTGGGTACTCAGTACTCAGGGTGCTGGGTGCTCAGTGCTCAGTACTCAGCGTGCTGGGTGCTCAGTGCTCAGAGTGTTGGGTGCTCAGTACTCAGGGTGCTGGGTGCTCAGTGCTCAGTGCTCAGGGTGCTCAGTGCTCAGGGTGCTGGGTGCTCAGTGCTCAGTGCTCAGGGTGCTGGGTGCTCAGTGCTCAGTGCTCAGGGTGCTGGGTGTTCAGTACTCAGGGTGCTGGGTGCTCAGTACTCAGTGTGCTGGGTGCTCAGTGCTCAGGCTGCTGGGTGCTCAGTGCTCAGGGTGCTGGGTGCCCAGGGCTCAGTGCTCAGGGTGCTGGGTGCTCAGTGCTCAGTGCTCAGGGTGCTGGGTGTTCAGTACTCAGGGTGCTGGGTGCTCAGTGCTCAGGGTGCTGGGTCCTCAGTGCTCAGTGCTCTGGGGGCTGGGTGCTCAGTGCTCAGTACTCAGGGTGCTGGGTGCTCAGTACTCAGGGTGCTGGAGGCTCAGTGCTCGGGGTGCTGGGTGCTCAGTACTCAGGGTGCTGCGTGCTCAGTACTGCGGCTGCTGGGTGCTCAGTGCAAGGGGTGCTGGGTGCTCAGTGCTCAGGGTGCTGGGTGCTCAGTGCTCGGGGTGCTCAGTACTCAGTGCTCAGGACGCTGAGTGCTCAGTACTCAGGGTGCTGGGTGCTCAGTGCTCAGGGTGCTGGGTGCACAGTGCTCGGTGTGCTCGGTGATCAGTGCTCGGGGTGCTGGGTGCTCAGTGCTCGGGGTGCTGTGTGCTCAGTTCTCTGGGTGCTCAGTGCTCAGTATTCAGGTTGCTGGGTGCTCAGTCCTCAGGGTGCTGGGTGCTCAGTACTCAGGGTGCTAAGTACTCAGGGTGCTGGGTGCTCAGTGCTCGGGGTGCTGGGTGCTCAGTACTCAGGGTGCTGGGTGCTCAGTGTTCAGGGTGCTGGGTGCTCAGTGCTCGGGGTGCTGGGTGCTCATTCCCCGGGTGCTGGGTGCTCAGTGCTCGGGGTGCTGGGTGCTCAGTACTCAGGGTGCTGTGTACTCAGTGCTCAGGGTGCTGGGTGCTCAGTGCTCAGGGTGCTGGGTGCTCAGTACTTAGGGTGCTGGGTGCTCAGTGCTCGGGGTGCTCGGTGCTCAGTACGCTGGGTGCTCAGTACTCAGGGTGCTGGGTGCTCAGTACTCAGGGTGCTGTGTGCTCAGTACTCAGGGTGCTGGGTGCTTAGTACTCAGGTTGCTGGGTGCTTAGTACTCAGGGTGCTGGCTGCTCAGTGCTCAGGGTGCTCGGTGCTCAGTGCTCGGGGTGCTGGGTGCTCAGTACTCAGGGTGGTCAGTGCTCAGTGCTCTGGGTGCTGGGTGCTCTGTGCTCGGGGTGCTGGGTGCTCATTGCTCAGGGTGCTGGGTGCTCAGTACTCAGGGTGCTCAGTGCTCAGTGCTCGGGGTGCTGGGTGCTCAGTGCTCGGGGTGCTGGGTGCTCAGTGCTCAGGGTGCTGGGTGCTCAGTGCTCAGGGTTCTGGGTGCTCAGTGCTCGGGGCGCTGGGTACTCAGTGCTCGGGGTGCTCGGAGCTCAGTACTCAGTGTGCTGGTTGCTCAGTGCTCAGGGTGCTGGGTGCTCAGTGCTCGGGGTGCTCGGTGCTCAGTACTCAGGGTGCTTCGTGCTCAGTACTCAGGGTGCTGGGTGCTCAGTGCTCAGAGTGCTGGGTGCTCAGTGCTTGGCTTGCTGGGTGCTCAGTGCTCAGTACTCAGGGTGCTGGGTGCTCAGTGCTCTTGGTGCTGGGTGCACAGTGCTCAGTACTCAGGGTGCTGGGTGCTCAGTGCTCAGGGTGCTGGGTGCTCAGTGCTCAGGGTGCTATGTGCTCAGTGCTCAGGGTGCTGGGTGCTCAGTGCTCAGGGTGCTGGGTACTCAGTGCTCGGGGTGCTGGGTGCTCAGTACTCAGTGTGCTCTGTGCTCAGTACTCATTGTGCTCAGTGCTCAGTACTCAGGGTGCTCAGTGCTCAGTACTCAGGGTGCTCAGTGCTCAGGGTGCTGGGTGCTCAGTGCTCGGGGTGCTGGGTGCTCAGTCCTCAGGGTGCTGGGTGCTCAGTGCTCAGGGTGCTCGGTGCTCAGTGCTCAGGGTGCTGGGTGCTCAGTACTCAGGGTGCTGGGTGCTCAGTGCTCGGGGTTCTGGGTGCTCAGTACTCAGGGTGCTGGGTGCTCAGTGCTCAGGGTGCTGGGTGCTCAGTGCTCAGGGTGCTCGGTGCTTAGTACTCAGGGTGCTGGGTGCTCAGTACTCAGGGTGCTGGGTGCTCAGTGCTCAGGGTGCTGGGTGCTCAGTGCTCAGGGTGCTGGGTGCTCAGTACTCAGGGTGCTGGGTGCTCAGTTCTCGGGGTGCTGGGTGCTCAGTTCTCAGGGAGCTGGGTGCTCAGTACTCAGGGTGCTGGGTGCTCAGTACTCGGGTGCTGGGTGCTCAGTGCTCAGGGTGCTGGGTGCTCAGTGCTTGGGGTGCTGGGTGCTCAGTGCACAGTACTCAGGGTGCTGGGGGCTCAGTGCTCGGGGTGCTGGGTGCTCAGTGCTCAGTACTCAGGGTGCTGGGTGCTCAGTGCTCAGTGTGCTGGGTGCTCAGTGCTCAGGGTGCTGGGTGCTCAGTGCTCAGGGTGCTGGGTGCTCAGTACTCTGGGTGCTGGGTGCTCATTGCTCGGGGTGCTCGGTGCTCAGTGCTCAGGGTGCTGGGTGCTCAGTACTCAGGGTGCTGGGTGCTCGGTGCTCAGTACGATGGGTGCTCAGTACTCAGGGTGCTGGGTGCTCAGTACTCAGTGTGCTCGGTGCTCAGTACTCAGGGTGCTGGGTGCTCAGTGCTCGGGGTGCTGGGTGCTCATTAATCAGGGTGCTGGGTGCTCAGTACTCAGGGTGCTCAGTGCTTGGGGTGCTGGGTGCTCAGTACACAGGGTGCTCAGTGCTTGGGGTGCTGGGTGCTCAGTACTCAGGGTGCTGGGTGCTCAGTGCTCAGGGTGCTGGGTGCTCAGTACTCAGGGTGCTGGGTGCTCAATAATCAGGGTGCTGGGTGCTCAGTGCTCGGGGTGCTGGGTGCTCAGTGCTCGGGGTGCTGGGTGCTCAGTGGTCGGGGTGCTGGTTGCTCAGTGCTCGGGGTGCTGGGTGCTCAGTGCTCGGGGTGCTGGGTGCTCAGTGTTCTGGTTGCTGGGTGCTCAGTGCTCGGGGTGCTCGGTGCTCAGTGCTCGGGGTGCTGGGTGCTCAGTACTCGTGGTGCTCGGTGCTCAGTACTCAGTGTGCTGGGTGCTCAGTACTCAGGGTGCTCAGTGCTCAGTACTCAGGGTGCTCAGTGCTCAGTACTCAGGGAGCTCAGTGCTCAGGGTGCTGGGTGGTCAGTGCTCGGGGTGCTTCGTGCTCAGTCCTCAGGGTGCTGGGTGCTCAGTGCTCAGGGTGCTCGGTGCTCAATGATCAGGGTGCTGGGTACTCAGTACTCAGGGTGCTGGGTGCTCAGTGCTCAGTACTCAGCGTGCTGGGTGCTCAGTGCTCAGAGTGTTGGGTGCTCAGTACTCAGGGTGCTGGGTGCTCAGTGCTCAGTGCTCAGGGTGCTCAGTGCTCAGGGTGCTGGGTGCTCAGTGCTCAGTGCTCAGGGTGCTGGGTGCTCAGTGCTCAGTGCTCAGGGTGCTGGGTGTTCAGTACTCAGGGTGCTGGGTGCTCAGTACTCAGTGTGCTGGGTGCTCAGTGCTCAGGCTGCTGGGTGCTCAGTGCTCAGGGTGCTGGGTGCCCAGGGCTCAGTGCTCAGGGTGCTGGGTGCTCAGTGCTCAGTGCTCAGGGTGCTGGGTGTTCAGTACTCAGGGTGCTGGGTGCTCAGTGCTCAGGGTGCTGGGTCCTCAGTGCTCAGTGCTCTGGGGGCTGGGTGCTCAGTGCTCAGTACTCAGGGTGCTGGGTGCTCAGTACTCAGGGTGCTGGAGGCTCAGTGCTCGGGGTGCTGGGTGCTCAGTACTCAGGGTGCTGCGTGCTCAGTACTGCGGCTGCTGGGTGCTCAGTGCAAGGGGTGCTGGGTGCTCAGTGCTCAGGGTGCTGGGTGCTCAGTGCTCGGGGTGCTCAGTACTCAGTGCTCAGGACGCTGAGTGCTCAGTACTCAGGGTGCTGGGTGCTCAGTGCTCAGGGTGCTGGGTGCACAGTGCTCGGTGTGCTCGGTGATCAGTGCTCGGGGTGCTGGGTGCTCAGTGCTCGGGGTGCTGTGTGCTCAGTTCTCTGGGTGCTCAGTGCTCAGTATTCAGGTTGCTGGGTGCTCAGTCCTCAGGGTGCTGGGTGCTCAGTACTCAGGGTGCTAAGTACTCAGGGTGCTGGGTGCTCAGTGCTCGGGGTGCTGGGTGCTCAGTACTCAGGGTGCTGGGTGCTCAGTGTTCAGGGTGCTGGGTGCTCAGTGCTCGGGGTGCTGGGTGCTCATTCCCCGGGTGCTGGGTGCTCAGTGCTCGGGGTGCTGGGTGCTCAGTACTCAGGGTGCTGTGTACTCAGTGCTCAGGGTGCTGGGTGCTCAGTGCTCAGGGTGCTGGGTGCTCAGTACTCAGGGTGCTGGGTGCTCAGTGCTCGGGGTGCTCGGTGCTCAGTACGCTGGGTGCTCAGTACTCAGGGTGCTGGGTGCTCAGTACTCAGGGTGCTGTGTGCTCAGTACTCAGGGTGCTGGGTGCTTAGTACTCAGGTTGCTGGGTGCTTAGTACTCAGGGTGCTGGCTGCTCAGTGCTCAGGGTGCTCGGTGCTCAGTGCTCGGGGTGCTGGGTGCTCAGTACTCAGGGTGGTCAGTGCTCAGTGCTCTGGGTGCTGGGTGCTCTGTGCTCGGGGTGCTGGGTGCTCATTGCTCAGGGTGCTGGGTGCTCAGTACTCAGGGTGCTCAGTGCTCAGTGCTCGGGGTGCTGGGTGCTCAGTGCTCGGGGTGCTGGGTGCTCAGTGCTCAGGGTGCTGGGTGCTCAGTGCTCAGGGTTCTGGGTGCTCAGTGCTCGGGGCGCTGGGTACTCAGTGCTCGGGGTGCTCGGAGCTCAGTACTCAGTGTGCTGGTTGCTCAGTGCTCAGGGTGCTGGGTGCTCAGTGCTCGGGGTGCTCGGTGCTCAGTACTCAGGGTGCTTCGTGCTCAGTACTCAGGGTGCTGGGTGCTCAGTGCTCAGAGTGCTGGGTGCTCAGTGCTTGGCTTGCTGGGTGCTCAGTGCTCAGTACTCAGGGTGCTGGGTGCTCAGTGCTCTTGGTGCTGGGTGCACAGTGCTCAGTACTCAGGGTGCTGGGTGCTCAGTGCTCAGGGTGCTGGGTGCTCAGTGCTCAGGGTGCTATGTGCTCAGTGCTCAGGGTGCTGGGTGCTCAGTGCTCAGGGTGCTGGGTACTCAGTGCTCGGGGTGCTGGGTGCTCAGTACTCAGTGTGCTCTGTGCTCAGTACTCATTGTGCTCAGTGCTCAGTACTCAGGGTGCTCAGTGCTCAGTACTCAGGGTGCTCAGTGCTCAGGGTGCTGGGTGCTCAGTGCTCGGGGTGCTGGGTGCTCAGTCCTCAGGGTGCTGGGTGCTCAGTGCTCAGGGTGCTCGGTGCTCAGTGCTCAGGGTGCTGGGTGCTCAGTACTCAGGGTGCTGGGTGCTCAGTGCTCGGGGTTCTGGGTGCTCAGTACTCAGGGTGCTGGGTGCTCAGTGCTCAGGGTGCTGGGTGCTCAGTGCTCAGGGTGCTCGGTGCTTAGTACTCAGGGTGCTGGGTGCTCAGTACTCAGGGTGCTGGGTGCTCCATGCTCAGGGTGCTGGGTGCTCAGTGCTCAGGGTGCTGGGTGCTCAGTACTCAGGGTGCTGGGTGCTCAGTTCTCGGGGTGCTGGGTGCTCAGTACTCAGGGAGCTGGGTGCTCAGTACTCAGGGTGCTGGGTGCTCAGTACTCGGGTGCTGGGTGCTCAGTGCTCAGGGTGCTGGGTGCTCAGTGCTTGGGGTGCTGGGTGCTCAGTGCACAGTACTCAGGGTGCTGGGGGCTCAGTGCTCGGGGTGCTGGGTGCTCAGTGCTCAGTACTCAGGGTGCTGGGTGCTCAGTGCTCAGTGTGCTGGGTGCTCAGTGCTCAGGGTGCTGGGTGCTCAGTGCTCAGGGTGCTGGGTGCTCAGTACTCTGGGTGCTGGGTGCTCATTGCTCGGGGTGCTCGGTGCTCAGTGCTCAGGGTGCTGGGTGCTCAGTACTCAGGGTGCTGGGTGCTCGGTGCTCAGTACGATGGGTGCTCAGTACTCAGGGTGCTGGGTGCTCAGTACTCAGTGTGCTCGGTGCTCAGTACTCAGGGTGCTGGGTGCTCAGTGCTCGGGGTGCTGGGTGCTCATTAATCAGGGTGCTGGGTGCTCAGTACTCAGGGTGCTCAGTGCTTGGGGTGCTGGGTGCTCAGTACACAGGGTGCTCAGTGCTTGGGGTGCTGGGTGCTCAGTACTCAGGGTGCTGGGTGCTCAGTGCTCAGGGTGCTGGGTGCTCAGTACTCAGGGTGCTGGGTGCTCAATAATAAGGGTGCTGGGTGCTCAGTGCTCGGGGTGCTGGGTGCTCAGTGCTCGGGGTGCTGGGTGCTCAGTGGTCGGGGTGCTGGTTGCTCAGTGCTCGGGGTGCTGGGTGCTCAGTGCTCGGGGTGCTGGGTGCTCAGTGTTCTGGTTGCTGGGTGCTCAGTGCTCGGGGTGCTCGGTGCTCAGTGCTCGGGGTGCTGGGTGCTCAGTACTCGGGGTGCTCGGTGCTCAGTACTCAGTGTGCTGGGTGCTCAGTACTCAGGGTGCTCAGTGCTCAGTACTCAGGGTGCTCAGTGCTCAGTACTCAGGGAGCTCAGTGCTCAGGGTGCTGGGTGGTCAGTGCTCGGGGTGCTTCGTGCTCAGTCCTCAGGGTGCTGGGTGCTCAGTGCTCAGGGTGCTCGGTGCTCAATGATCAGGGTGCTGGGTACTCAGTACTCAGGGTGCTGGGTGCTCAGTGCTCAGTACTCAGCGTGCTGGGTGCTCAGTGCTCAGAGTGTTGGGTGCTCAGTACTCAGGGTGCTGGGTGCTCAGTGCTCAGTGCTCAGGGTGCTCAGTGCTCAGGGTGCTGGGTGCTCAGTGCTCAGTGCTCAGGGTGCTGGGTGCTCAGTGCTCAGTGCTCAGGGTGCTGGGTGTTCAGTACTCAGGGTGCTGGGTGCTCAGTACTCAGTGTGCTGGGTGCTCAGTGCTCAGGCTGCTGGTTGCTCAGTGCTCAGGGTGCTGGGTGCCCAGGGCTCAGTGCTCAGGGTGCTGGGTGCTCAGTGCTCAGTGCTCAGGGTGCTGGGTGTTCAGTACTCAGGGTGCTGGGTGCTCAGTGCTCAGGGTGCTGGGTCCTCAGTGCTCAGTGCTCTGGGGGCTGGGTGCTCAGTGCTCAGTACTCAGGGTGCTGGGTGCTCAGTACTCAGGGTGCTGGAGGCTCAGTGCTCGGGGTGCTGGGTGCTCAGTACTCAGGGTGCTGCGTGCTCAGTACTGCGGCTGCTGGGTGCTCAGTGCAAGGGGTGCTGGGTGCTCAGTGCTCAGGGTGCTGGGTGCTCAGTGCTCGGGGTGCTCAGTACTCAGTGCTCAGGACGCTGAGTGCTCAGTACTCAGGGTGCTGGGTGCTCAGTGCTCAGGGTGCTGGGTGCACAGTGCTCGGTGTGCTCGGTGATCAGTGCTCGGGGTGCTGGGTGCTCAGTGCTCGGGGTGCTGTGTGCTCAGTTCTCTGGGTGCTCAGTGCTCAGTATTCAGGTTGCTGGGTGCTCAGTCCTCAGGGTGCTGGGTGCTCAGTACTCAGGGTGCTAAGTACTCAGGGTGCTGGGTGCTCAGTGCTCGGGGTGCTGGGTGCTCAGTACTCAGGGTGCTGGGTGCTCAGTGTTCAGGGTGCTGGGTGCTCAGTGCTCGGGGTGCTGGGTGCTCATTCTCAGGGTGCTGGGTGCTCAGTGCTCTGGGTGCTGGGTGCTCAGTACTCAGGGTGCTGTGTACTCAGTGCTCAGGGTGCTGGGTGCTCAGTGCTCAGGGTGCTGGGTGCTCAGTACTCAGGGTGCTGGGTGCTCAGTGCTCGGGGTGCTCGGTGCTCAGTACGCTGGGTGCTCAGTACTCAGGGTGCTGGGTGCTCAGTACTCAGGGTGCTGTGTGCTCAGTACTCAGGGTGCTGGGTGCTTAGTACTCAGGTTGCTGGGTGCTTAGTACTCAGGGTGCTGGCTGCTCAGTGCTCAGGGTGCTCGGTGCTCAGTGCTCGGGGTGCTGGGTGCTCAGTACTCAGGGTGGTCAGTGCTCAGTGCTCTGGGTGCTGGGTGCTCTGTGCTCGGGGTGCTGGGTGCTCATTGCTCAGGGTGCTGGGTGCTCAGTACTCAGGGTGCTCAGTGCTCAGTGCTCGGGGTGCTGGGTGCTCAGTGCTCGGGGTGCTGGGTGCTCAGTGCTCAGGGTGCTGGGTGCTCAGTGCTCAGGGTTCTGGGTGCTCAGTGCTCGGGGCGCTGGGTACTCAGTGCTCGGGGTGCTCGGAGCTCAGTACTCAGTGTGCTGGTTGCTCAGTGCTCAGGGTGCTGGGTGCTCAGTGCTCGGGGTGCTCGGTGCTCAGTACTCAGGGTGCTTCGTGCTCAGTACTCAGGGTGCTGGGTGCTCAGTGCTCAGAGTGCTGGGTGCTCAGTGCTTGGCTTGCTGGGTGCTCAGTGCTCAGTACTCAGGGTGCTGGGTGCTCAGTGCTCTTGGTGCTGGGTGCACAGTGCTCAGTACTCAGGGTGCTGGGTGCTCAGTGCTCAGGGTGCTGGGTGCTCAGTGCTCAGGGTGCTGGGTGCTCAGTGCTCAGGGTGCTGGGTGCTCAGTGCTCAGGGTGCTGGGTACTCAGTGCTCGGGGTGCTGGGTGCTCAGTACTCAGTGTGCTCTGTGCTCAGTACTCATTGTGCTCAGTGCTCAGTACTCAGGGTGCTCAGTGCTCAGTACTCAGGGTGCTCAGTGCTCAGGGTGCTGGGTGCTCAGTGCTCGGGGTGCTGGGTGCTCAGTCCTCAGGGTGCTGGGTGCTCAGTGCTCAGGGTGCTCGGTGCTCAGTGCTCAGGGTGCTGGGTGCTCAGTACTCAGGGTGCTGGGTGCTCAGTGCTCGGGGTTCTGGGTGCTCAGTACTCAGGGTGCTGGGTGCTCAGTGCTCAGGGTGCTGGGTGCTCAGTGCTCAGGGTGCTCGGTGCTTAGTACTCAGGGTGCTGGGTGCTCAGTACTCAGGGTGCTGGGTGCTCAGTGCTCAGGGTGCTGGGTGCTCAGTGCTCAGGGTGCTGGGTGCTCAGTACTCAGGGTGCTGGGTGCTCAGTTCTCGGGGTGCTGGGTGCTCAGTACTCAGGGAGCTGGGTGCTCAGTACTCAGGGTGCTGGGTGCTCAGTACTCGGGTGCTGGGTGCTCAGTGCTCAGGGTTCTGGGTGCTCAGTGCTTGGGGTGCTGGGTGCTCAGTGCACAGTACTCAGGGTGCTGGGGGCTCAGTGCTCGGGGTGCTGGGTGCTCAGTGCTCAGTACTCAGGGTGCTGGGTGCTCAGTGCTCAGTGTGCTGGGTGCTCAGTGCTCAGGGTGCTGGGTGCTCAGTGCTCAGGGTGCTGGGTGCTCAGTACTCAGGGTGCTCGGTGCTTAGTACTCAGGGTGCTGGGTGCTCAGTACTCCGGGTGCTGGGTGCTCAGTGCTCAGTACTCAGGGTGCTGGGTGCTCAGTACTCAGGGTGCTGGGTGCTCAGTGCTCGGGGTGCTGGGTGCTCAGTGCTCGGGGTGCTCGGTGCTCAGTACTCAGGGTGCTGGGTGCTCAGTGCTCGGGGTGCTCAGTACTCAGGGTGCTGTTTGTTCAGTGCTCAGGGTGCTGGGTGCTCAGTACTCAGGGTGCTCGGTGCTTAGTACTCAGGGTGCTGGGTGCTCAGTACTCCGGGTGTGGGTGCTCAGTGCTCGGGGTGCTCAGTGCTCAAGGTGCTGGGTGCTCAGTACTCAGGGTGATCATTGCTCAGGGTGCTGGGTGCTCAGTACTCAGGGTGCTGGGTGCTCAGTACTCAGGGTGCTCAGTGCTCAGTACTCAGGGTGCTCAGTGCTCAGTACTAAGGGTGCTCAGTGCTCAGGGTGCTGGGTGCTCAGTGTTCGGTGTGCTCGGTGCTCAGTACTCAGGGTGCTGGGTGCTCAGTGCTCATGGTGCTGGGTGCTCAGTGCTCAGGGTGCTGGTTGCTCAGTGCTCAGGGAGCTGGGTGCTCAGTACTCAGGGTTTTCGGTGCTCAGTACTCCGGGTGCTCAGTGCTCAGTACTCAGGGTGCTGGGTGCTCAGTGCTCAGGGTGCTGGGTGCTCAGTACTCAGGGTGCTGGGTGCTCGGTGCTCAGTACGCTGGGTGCTCAGTACTCAGGTTTCTGGGTACTCAGTACTCAGGGTGCTGGGTGCTCAGTACTCAGGGTGCTCGGTGCTCAGTACTCAGGGTGCTGGGTGCTCATTGCTCAGGGTGCTGGGTGCTCAGTACTCAGGGTGCTGGGTGCTCAGTGCTCGGGGTGCTCGGTGCTCAGTACGCTGGGTGCTCAGTACTCAGGGTGATGGGTGCTCAGTACTCAGGGTGCTGTGCGCTCAGTACTCAGGGTGCTGGGTGCTTAGTACTCAGGGTGCTGGGTGCTTAGTACTCAGGGTGCTGGGTGCTCAGTGCTCCGGGTGCTCGGTGCTCAGTGCTCCGGGTGCTCGGTGCTCAGTACTCAGGGTGCTGGGTGCTCAGTGCTCGGGGTGCTCGGTGCTCAGTACTCAGGGTGCTGGGTGCTCAGTGCTCGGGGTGCTGGGTGCTCAGTACTCAGGGTGCTGGGTGCTCAGTGCGCCGGGTGCTCGGTGCTCAGTGCTCCGGGTGCTCGGTGCTCAGTACTCAGGGTGCTGGGTGCTCAGTGCTCGGGGTGCTGGGTGCTCAGTACTCAGGGTGCTGGGTGCTCAGTGCTCAGGGTGCTGGGTGCTCAGTTCTAGGGGTGCTGGGTGCTCAGTACTCAGGGTGCTGCGTGCTCAGTACTCCGGGTGCTGGGTGCTCAGTGCAAGGGGTGCTGGGTGCTCAGTCATCAGGGTGCTGGGTGCTCAGTACTCAGTGCTCAGGATGCTGGGTGCTCAGTACTCAGGGTGCTGGGTGGTCAGTGCTCGGGGTGCTCAGTACTCAGTGCTCAGGATGCTGGGTGCTCAGTACTCAGGGTGCTGGGTGCTCAGTTGTCAGGGTGCTGGGTGCACAGTGCTCGGGGTGCTCTGTGCTCAGTGCTCGGGGTGCTGGGTGCTCAGTGTTCGGGGTGCTGGGTGCTCAGTGCTTGGGGTGCTGGGTGATCAGTACTCAGGGTGCTCGGTGCTCAGTGCTCGGGGTGCTGGGTGCTCAGTACTCGGGGTGCTGGGTGCTCAGTGCTCAGGGTGCTGGGTCTCAGTGCTCGGGGTACTGGGTACTCAGTGCTCAGTACACAGGGTGCTGAGTGCTCAGTGCTCGGGGTGCTGGGTGCTCAGTGCTCAGTACTCAGGGTGCTCAGTGCTCAGTACTCAGCGTGCTGGGTGCTCAGTGCTCAGGGTGCTGGGTGCTCAGTACTCAGGGTGCTGTGTGCTTAGTACTTAGGGTGCTCGGTCCTCAGTGCTCAGGGTGCTGGGTGCTCAGTACTCAGGGTGCTGAGTGCTCAGTGCTCAGGGTGCTCAGTGCTCAGCACGCGGTGCTTGGATGCTGAGTGCTCGGGGTGCTCTGTGCTCAGTGCTCGGGGTGCTCAGTTCTCGGGGTGCTGGGTGCTCAGTGCTCAGTACTCAGGGTGCTGGGTGCTCAGTGCTCGGGGTGCTGGATGCTCAGTACTCAGGCTGCTGGGTGCTCAGTGCTCAGGGTGCTGGGTGCTCAGTACTCAGGGTGCTGGGTGCTCAGTGCTCAGGGTGCTGGGTGCTCAGTACTCAGGGGGCTGGGTCCTCAGTGCTCAGGGTGCTGGGTGCTCAGTGCTCGGGGTGCTCAGTACTCAGGGTGCTGTGTGTTCAGTGCTCAGGGTACTGGGTGCTCAGTACTCAGGGTGCTCGGTGCTTAGTACTCAGGGTGCTGGGTGCTTAGTACTCCGGGTGCTGGGTGCTCAGTGCTCGGGGTGCTCGGTGCTCAGTGCTCAGGGTGCTGGGTGCTCAGTACTCAGGGTGCTCATTGCTCAGGGTGCTGGGTGCTCAGTACTCAGGGTGCTGGGTGCCCAGTACTCAGGGTGCTCAGTGCTCAGTACTCAGGGTGCTGGCGGCTCAGTACTCGGGGTGCTGGGTGCTCAGTACTCAGGGTGCTGGGTGCTCAGTACTCAGGGTGCTGGGTGCTCAGTACTCGGGTGCTAGGTTCTCAGTACTCGGGTGCTGGGTGCTCAGTGCACAGGGTGCTGGGTTCTCAGTGCTCATGGTGCTCGGTGCTTAATACTCAGGGTGTTCGGTGCTCAGGGTCC
The DNA here is from genome assembly GCF_018167655.1 of Microtus oregoni. Classification (NCBI taxonomy): domain Eukaryota; kingdom Metazoa; phylum Chordata; class Mammalia; order Rodentia; family Cricetidae; genus Microtus; species Microtus oregoni. Next base: position 29,738 of record NW_024543544.1, on the reverse strand, counting down.
TGGGTGCTCAGTGCTCGCGGTGCTGGGTGCTCAGTGCTCGGGGTGCTGGCTGCTCAGTGCTCAGGGTGCTGGGTGCTCAGTACTCAGGGTGCTCGGTGCTCAGTACTCAGGGTGCTGGGTGCTCAGTGCTCAGGGTGCTGGGTGCTCAGTACTCAGGGTCCTGGGTGCTCAGTACTCAGTGTGCTCGGTGCTCAGTACTCAGGGTGCTCAGTGCTCGGGGTGCTGGGTGCTCATTAATCAGGGTGCTGGGTGCTCAGTACTCAGGGTGCTCAGTGCTTGGGGTGCTGGGTGCTCAGTACACAGGGTGCTCAGTGCTTGGGGTGCTGGGTGCTCAGTACTCAGGGTGCTGGGTGCTCAGTGCTCAGGGTGCTGGGTGCTCAGTACTCAGGGTGCTGGGTGCTCAATAATCAGGGTGCTGGGTGCTCAGTGCTCGGGGTGCTGGGTGCTCAGTGCTCGGGGTGCTGGGTGCTCAGTGGTCGGGGTGCTGGTTGCTCAGTGCTCGGCGTGCTGGGTGCTCAGTGCTCGGGGTGCTGGGTGCTCAGTGTTCTGGTTGCTGGGTGCTCAGTGCTCGGGGTGCTCGGTGCTCAGTGCTCGGGGTGCTGGGTGTTCAGTACTCGGGGTGCTCGGTGCTCAGTACTCAGTGTGCTGGGTGCTCAGTACTCAGGGTGCTCAGTGCTCAGTACTCAGGGTGCTCAGTGCTCAGTACTCAGGGAGCTCAGTGCTCAGGGTGCTGGGTGGTCAGTGCTCGGGGTGCTTCGTGCTCAGTCCTCAGGGTGCTGGGTGCTCAGTGCTCAGGGTGCTCGGTGCTCAATGATCAGGGTGCTGGGTAGTCAGTACTCAGGGTGCTGGGTGCTCAGTGCTCAGTACTCAGCGTGCTGGGTGCTCAGTGCTCAGAGTGTTGGGTGCTCAGTACTCAGGGTGCTGGGTGCTCAGTGCTCAGTGCTCAGGGTGCTCAGTGCTCAGGGTGCTGGGTGCTCAGTGCTCAGTGCCCAGGGTGCTGGGTGCTCAGTGCTCAGTGCTCAGGGTGCTGGGTGTTCAGTACTCAGGGTGCTGGGTGCTCAGTACTCAGTGTGCTGGGTGCTCAGTGCTCAGGCTGCTGGGTGCTCAGTGCTCAGGGTGCTGGGTGCCCAGTGCTCAGTGCTCAGGGTGCTGGGTGCTCAGTGCTCAGTGCTCAGGGTGCTGGGTGTTCAGTACTCAGGGTGCTGGGTGCTCAGTGCTCAGGGTGCTGGGTCCTCAGTGCTCAGTGCTCTGGGGGCTGGGTGCTCAGTGCTCAGTACTCAGGGTGCTGGGTGCTCAGTACTCAGGGTGCTGGAGGCTCAGTGCTCGGGGTGCTGGGTGCTCAGTACTCAGGGTGCTGCGTGCTCAGTACTCCGGCTGCTGGGTGCTCAGTGCAAGGGGTGCTGGGTGCTCAGTTCTCTGGGTGCTCAGTGCTCAGTACTCAGGTTGCTGGGTGCTCAGTACTCAGGGTGCTGGGTGCTCAGTACTCAGGGTGCTGGGTGCTCAGTGCTCGGGGTGCTCAGTACTCAGTGCTCAGGACGCTGAGTGCTCAGTACTCAGGGTGCTGGGTGCTCAGTGCTCGGGGTGCTGGGTGCTCAGTACTCTGGGTGCTCAGTGCTCAGTACTCAGGTTGCTGGGTGCTCAGTACTCAGGGTGCTGGGTGCTCAGTACTCAGGGAGCTCAGTGCTCGGGGTGCTGGGTGCTCAGTACTCAGGGTGCTGGGTGCTCAGTACTCAGGGTGCTAAGTACTCAGGGTGCTGGGTGCTCAGTGCTCGGGGTGCTGGGTGCTCAGTACTCAGGGTGCTGGGTGCTCAGTGTTCAGGGTGCTGGGTGCTCAGTGCTCGGGGTGCTGGGTGCTCATTCTCAGGGTGCTGGGTGCTCAGTACTCAGGGTGCTGGGTGCTCAGTGCTCGGGGTGCTCGGTGCTCAGTACACAGGGTGCTGGGTGCTCAGTTCTCGGGGCTGCTGGCTGCTCAGTACTCAGGGTGCTGGGTGCTCAGTGCTCAGTACTCAGCGTGCTGGGTGCTCAGTGCTCAGAGTGTTGGGTGCTCAGTACTCAGGTTGCTGGGTGCTCAGTGCTCAGTGCTCAGGGTGCTCAGTGCTCAGGGTGCTGGGTGCTCATGGTGCTGGGTGCTCAGTGCTCGGGGTGCTCGTTGCTCAGTGCTCAGGGAGCTGGGTGCTCAGTGCTCAGTGCTCAGGGTGGTGGGTGCTCAGTGCTCAGTGCTCAGGGTGCTGGGTGTTCAGTACTCAGGGTGCTGGGTGCTCAGTACTCAGTGTGCGGGGTGCTCAGTGCTCAGGGTGCTGGGTGCTCAGTGCTCAGGGAGCTGGGTGCTCAGTACTCAGGGTGCTGGGTGCTCAGTGCTCGGGATGCTGGGTGCTCAGTGCTCAGGGTGCTGGGTCCCCTGTGATCAGTGCTCAGGGTGCTGGGTGCTCAGTGCTCAGTGCTCAGGGTGTTGGGTGTTCAGTACTCAGGGTGCTGGGTGCTCAGTGCTCAGGGTGCTGGTTCCTCAGTGCTCAGTGCTCAGGGGGCTGGGTGCTCAGTGCTCAGTACTCAGGGTGCTGGGTGCTCAGTACTCAGGGTGCTGGGTGCTCAGTACTCAGGGAGCTCAGTGCTCGGGGTGCAGGGTGCTCAGTACTCAGGGTGCTGGGTGCTCAGTACTCAGGGTGCTCAGTACTCAGGGTGCTGGGTGCTCAGTGCTCGGGGTGCTGGGTGCTCAGTACTCAGGGTGCTGGGTGCTCAGTGCTCATGGTGCTGGGTGCTCAGTGCTCGGGGTGCTGGGTGCTCAATCTCGGGGTGCTGGGTGCTCAGTACTCAGGGTGCTGGGTGCTCAGTGCTCGGGGTGCTCGGTGCTCAGTACACAGGGTGCTGGGTGCTCAGTGCTCGGGGTGCTGGGTGCACAGTACTCAGGGTGCTGGGTGCTCAGTGCTCAGTACTCAGCGTGCTGGGTGCTCAGGGCTCAGAGTGTTGGGTGCTAAGTACTCAGGGGGCTGGGTGCTCAGTGCTCAGTGCTCAGGGTGCTCAGTGCTCAGGGTGCTGGCTGCTCAGGGTGCTGGGTGCTCAGTGCTCGGGGTGCTGGGTGCTCAGTGCTCAGGGTGCTGGGTGCTCAGTGCTCAGTGCTCAGGGTGCTGGGTGCTCAGTACTCAGGGTGCTGGGTGCTCAGTACTCAGGGTGCTGGGTGCTCAGTGCTCAGTGCTCAGGGTGCTCAGTGCTCAGGGTGCTGGGTGCTCAGGGTGCTGGGTGCTCAGTGCTCGGGGTGCTCGGTCCTCAGTGCTCAGGGTGCTGGGTGCTCAGTGCTCAGTGCTCAGGGTGGTGGGTGCTGAGTGCTCAGTGCTCAGGATGCTGGGTGTTCAGTACTCAGGGTGCTGGGGGCTCAGTACTCAGTGTGCTGGGTGCTCAGTGCTCAGGGTGCTGGGTGCTCAGTGCTCAGGGTGCTGGGTGCTCAGTACTCAGGGTGCTGGGTGCTCAGTGCTCGGGGTGCTGGGTGCTCAGTGCTCAGGGTGCTGGGTGCCCAGTGCTCAGTGCTCAGGGTGCTGGGTGCTCAGTGCTCAGTGCTCAGGGTGCTGTGTGTTCAGTACTCAGGGTGCTGGGTGCTCAGTGCTCAGGGTGCTGGGTCCTCAGTGCTCAGTGCTCAGGGGGCTTGGTGCTCAGTGCTCAGTACTCAGGGTGCTGGGTGCTCAGTACTCAGGGTGCTGGGTGCTCAGTGCTCGGGGTGCTGGGTGCTCAGTACTCAGGGTGCTGGGTGCTCAGTGCTCATGGTGCAGGGTGCTCAGTGCTCGGGGTGCTCGGTGCTCAGTACTCAGGGTGCTCAGTACTCAGGGTGCTGGGTGCTCAGTGCTCGGGGTGCTGGGTGCTCAATCTCAGGGTGCTGGTTGCTCAGTACTCAGGGTGCTGGGTTCTCAGTGCTCGGGGTGCAGGGTGCTCAGTACTCAGGGTGCTGGGTGCTCAGTACTCAGGGTGCTCAGTACTCAGGGTGCTGGGTGCTCAGTGCTCGGGGTGCTGGGTGCTCAGTACTCAGGGTGCTGGGTGCTCAGTGCTCATGGTGCAGGGTGCTCAGTGCTCGGGGTGCTCGGTGCTCAGTACTCAGGGTGCTCAGTACTCAGGGTGCTGGGTGCTCAGTGCTCGGGGTGCTGGGTGCTCAATCTCAGGGTGCTGGGTGCTCAGTACTCAGGGTGCTGGGTTCTCAGTGCTCGGGGTGCTCGGTGCTCAGTACACAGGGTGCTGGGTACTCAGTGCTCGGGGTGCTGGGTGCACAGTACTAGGGTGCTGGGTGCTCAGTGCTCGGGGTGCTCGGTTCTCAGTACTCAGAGTGCTGGGTGCTCAGTGCTCGGGGTGCTGGGTGCTCAGTGCTCAGGGTGCTGGGAGCTCAGTACTCAGGGTGCTGGGTGCTAAGTGCTCGGGGTGCTGGGTGCACAGTACTCAGCGTGCTGCGTGCTCAGTTCTCAGGGTGCTGGGTGCTCAGTGCTCCGGGTGCTCGGTGCTCAGTACTCAGGGTGCTGGGTGCTCAGTGCTCGGGGTGCTCGGTGCTCAGTACTCAGGGTGCTGGGTGCTCAGTGCTCGGGGTGCTTGGTGCTCAGTGCTCGGGGTGCTCGGTGCTCAGTACTCAGGGTGCTGGGTGCTCAGTGCTCGGGGTGCTGGGTGCTCAGTACTCAGGGTCCTGGGTGCTCAGTGCTCAGGGTGCTGGGTGCTCAGTTCTAGGGGTGCTGGGTGCTCAGTACTCAGGGTGCTGCGTGCTCAGTACTCCGGGTGCTGTGTGCTCAGTGCAAGGGTGCTGGGTGCTCAGGGTGCTGGGTGCTCAGTACTCAGTGCTCAGGATGCTGGGTGCTCAGTACTCAGGGTGATGGGTGGTCAGTGCTCGGGGTGCTCAGTACTCAGTGCTCAGGATGCTGGGTGCTCAGTACTCAGGGTGCTGGGTGCTCAGTTCTCAGGGTGCTGGGTGCACAGTGCTCGGGGTGCTCTGTGCTCAGTGCTTGGGGTGCTGGGTGCTCAGTGCTCAGTACTCAGGGTGCTGGGTGCTCAGTGCTCGGGGTGCTGGGTGGTCAGTGCTCAGTACTCAGGGTGCTGGGTGCTCAGTGCTCGGGGTGCTTGATGCTCAGTACTCAGGGTGCTGGGTGCTCAGTGCTCAGTACACAGGGTGCTGGGTGCTCAGTGCTCGGGGTGCTGGGTGCTCAGTGCTCAGTACTCAGGGTGCTGGGTGCTCAGTGCTCGGGGTGCTTGATGCTCAGTACTCAGGGTGCTGGGTGCTCAGTGCTCAGGGTCCTGGGTGCTCAGTACTCAGGGTGCTGGGTGCTCAGTACTCAGTATCCTGGGTGCTCAGTGCTCGGGGTGCTCAGTACTCAGGGTGCTGTGTGTTCAGTGCTCAGGGTACTGGGTGCTCAGTACTCAGGGTGCTCAGTGCTCGGGGTGCTTGATGCTCAGTACTCAGGGTGCTGGGTGCTCAGTGCTCAGGGTGCTGGGTGCTCAGTACTCAGGGTGCTGGGTGCTCAGTACTCAGTATGCTGGGTGCTCAGTGCTCGGGGTGCTCAGTACTCAGGGTGCTGTGTGTTCAGTGCTCAGGGTACTGGGTGCTCAGTACTCAGGGTGCTCAGTGCTTGGGGTGCTGGGTGCGCAGTACTCAGGGTGTTGGGTGCTCAGTACTCAGGGTGCTCAGTGCTTGGGGTGCTGGGTGCTCAGTACTCAGGGTGCTCAGTGCTTGGGGTGTTGGGTGCTCAGTACTCAGGGTGCTGGGTGCTCAGTGCTCATGGTGCTAGGTGCTCAGTACTCAGGGTGCTGGGTGCTCATTACTCAGGGTGCTAGGTGCTCAGTGTTCGGGGTGCTGGGTGCTCAGGGCTCGGGGTGCTGGGGGCTCAGTGCTCGGGGCCCTGGTGCTCAGTGCTCAGGGTGCTCGGTGCTCAGTGCTCAGGGTGCGGGGTGCTCAGTACTCAGGGTGCTGGGTGCTCAGTGCTCGGGGTGCTGGGTGCTCAGTACTCAGGGTGCTGGGTGCTCAGTGCTCAGGGTGCTGGGTGCTCAGTGCTCAGGGTGCTCGGTGCTTAGTACTCGGGGTGCTGGGTGCTCAGTACTCAGGGTTCTGGGTGCTCAGTGCTCAGGGTGCTGGGTGCTCAGTGCTCAGGGTGCTGGGTGCTCAGTACTCAGGGTGCTGGGTGCTCAGTACTCAGGGTGCTGGGTGCTCAGTTCTCAGGGTGCTGGGTGTTCAGTGCTCGGGGTGCTGGGTGCTCAGTGCTCGGGGTGCTCGGTGCTCAGTGCTCAAGTTGCTGGGTGCTCAGTACTCAGGGTGATCATTGCTCAGGATGCTGGGTGCACAGTGCTCGGGGTGCTGGGTACTCCGTGCTCAGTACACAGGGTGCTGGGTGCTCAGTGCTCGGGGTCCTGGGTGCTCAGTGCTCAGTACTCAGGGTGCTGGGTGCTCAGTGCTCGGGGTGCTTGATGCTCAGTACTCAGGGTGCTGGGTGCTCAGTGCTCAGGGTGCTGGGTGCTCAGTACTCAGGGTGCTGGGTGCTCAGTACTCAGTATGCTGGGTGCTCAGTGCTCGGGGTGCTCAGTACTCAGGGTGCTGTGTGTTCAGTGCTCAGGGTACTGGGTGCTCAGTACTCAGGGTGCTCAGTGCTTGGGGTGCTGGGTGCGCAGTACTCAGGGTGTTGGGTGCTCAGTACTCAGGGTGCTCAGTGCTTGGGGTGCTGGGTGCTCAGTACTCAGGGTGCTCAGTGCTTGGGGTGTTGGGTGCTCAGTACTCAGGGTGCTGAGTGCTCATTACTCAGGGTGCTAGGTGCTCAGTGTTCGGGGTGCTGGGTGCTCAGTGCTCGGGGTGCTGGGTGCTCAGTACTCGGGGTGCTCGGTGCTCAGTACGTTGGGTGCTCACTAATCAGGGTGCTGGGTGCTCAGTGCTCAGGGTGCTGGGTGCTCAGTGCTCAGGGTGCTGGGTGCTCAGTGCTCAGGGTGCTGGGTGCTCAGTACTCAGGGTGCTGGTTGCGCAGTGCTCAGGGTGCTGGGTGCTCAGTGCTCAGGGTGCTGGGTGCTCAGTGCTCAGGGTGCTGGGTGCTCAGTGCTCGGGGCGCTGGGTGCTCAGTGCTCGGGGTTCTGGGTGCTCAGTACTCAGGGTGCTGCGTGCTCAGTACTCAGGGTGCTGGGTGATCAGTATTCGGGTGCTGGGTGCTCAGTGCTCAGAGTGCTGGGTGCTCAGTGCTTGGGGTGCTGGGTGCTCAGTGCTCAGTACTCAGGGTGCTGGGTGCTCAGTGCTCTTGGTGCTGGGTGCACAGTGCTCAGTACTCAGGGTGCTGGGTGCTCAGTGCTCAGGGTGCTGGGTGCTCAGTGCTCAGGGTGCTGGGTGCTCAGTGCTCAGGGTGCTGGGTGCTCAGTGCTCAGGGTGCTGGGTACTCAGTGCTCGGGGTGCTGGGTGCTCAGTACTCAGGGTGCTGGGTGCTCAGTGCTCAGAGTGCTGGGTGCTCAGTGCTCAGGGTGCTGGGTGCTCAGTACTCAGTGTGCTGGGAGCTCAGTGCTCGGGGTGCTCGGTGCTCAGTACTCAGGGTGCTGTGTGCTCAGTACTCAGGGTGCTGGGTGCTTAGTACTTAGGGTGCTGGGTGCTTAGTACTCAGGGTGCTGGCTGCTCAGTGCTCAGGGTGCTCGGTGCTCAGTGCTCGGGGTGCTGGGTGCTCAGTACTCAGGGTGGTCAGTGCTCAGTGCTCTGGGTGCTGGGTGCTCTGTGCTCGGAGTGCTGGGTGCTCATTTCTCAGGGTGCTGTGTGTTCAGTGCTCAGGGTACTGGGTGCTCAGTACTCAGGGTGCTCAGTGCTTGGGGTGCTGGGTGCGCAGTACTCATGGTGTTGGTTGCTCAGTACTCAGGGTGCTCAGTGCTTGGGGTGCTGGGTGCTCAGTACTCAGGGTGCTCAGTGCTTGGGGTGTTGGGTGCTCAGTACTCAGGGTGCTGGGTGCTCAGTGCTCAGGATGCTGGGTGCTCAGTACTCAGGGTGCTGGGTGCTCATTACTCAGGGTGCTAGGTGCTCAGTGTTCGGGGTGCTGGGTGCTCAGGGCTCGGGGTGCTGGGTGCTCAGTGCTCGGGGCCCTGGTGCTCAGTGCTCAGGGTGCTCGGGGCTCAGTGCTCAGGGTGCGGGGTGCTCAGTACTCATGGTGCTGGGTGCTCAGTGCTCGGGGTGCTGGGTGCTCAGTACTCAGGGTGCTGGGTGCTCAGTACTCAGGGTGCGGGGTGCTCAGTACTCATGGTGCTGGGTGCTCAGTGCTCAGGGTGCTGGGTGCTCAGTACTCAGGGTGCTGGGTGCTCAGTACTCAGGGTGCTGGGTGCTCAGTTCTCAGGGTGCTGGGTGCGCAGTGCTCGGGGTGCTGGGTGCTCAGTGCTCGGGGTGCTCGGTGCTCAGTGCTCAAGGTGCTGGGTGCTCAGTACTCAGGGTGATCATTGCTCAGGATGCTGGGTGCACAGTGCTCGGGGTGCTGGGTACTCCGTGCTCAGTACACAGGGTGCTGGGTGCTCAGTGCTCGGGGTCCTGGGTGCTCAGTGCTCAGTACTCAGGGTGCTGGGTGCTCAGTGCTCGGGGTGCTTGATGCTCAGTACTCAGGGTGCTGGGTGCTCAGTGCTCAGGGTGCTGGGTGCTCAGTACTCAGGGTGCTGGGTGCTCAGTACTCAGTATGCTGGGTGCTCAGTGCTCGGGGTGCTCAGTACTCAGGGTGCTGTGTGTTCAGTGCTCAGGGTACTGGGTGCTCAGTACTCAGGGTGCTCAGTGCTTGGGGTGCTGGGTGCGCAGTACTCAGGGTGTTGGGTGCTCAGTACTCAGGGTGCTCAGTGCTTGGGGTGCTGGGTGCTCAGTACTCAGGGTGCTCAGTGCTTGGGGTGTTGGGTGCTCAGTACTCAGGGTGCTGGGTGCTCAGTGCTCAGGGTGCTGGGTGCTCAGTACTCAGGGTGCTGGGTGCTCATTACTCAGGGTGCTAGGTGCTCAGTGTTCGGGGTGCTGGGTGCTCAGTGCTCGGGGTGCTGGGTGCTCAGTACTCGGGGTGCTCGGTGCTCAGTACGTTGGGTGCTCACTAATCAGGGTGCTGGGTGCGCAGTGCTCAGGGTGCTGGGTGCTCAGTGCTCAGGGTGCTGGGTGCTCAGTGCTCGGGGTGCTCGGTGCTCAGTACGTTGGGTGCTCACTACTCAGGGTGCTGGGTGCTCAGTGCTCAGGGTGCTGGGTGCTGAGTGCTCAGGGTGCTGGGTGCTCAGTGCTCAGGGTGCTGGGTGCTCAGTACTCAGGGTGCTGGGTGCGCAGTGCTCGGGGTGATGGGTGCTCAGTGCTCAGGGTGCTGGGTGCTCAGTGCTCAGGGTGCTGGGTGCTCAGTGTTCGGGGTGCTGGGTGCTCAGTACTCAGGGTGCTGGGTGCTCAGTACTCAGGGTGCTGGGTGATCAGTACTCGGGTGCTGGGTGCTCAGTGCTCAGAGTGCTGGCTGCTCAGTGCTTGGGGTGCTGGGTGCTCAGTGCTCAGTACTCAGGGTGCTGGGTGCTCAGTGCTCTTGGTGCTGGGTTCACAGTGCTCAGTACTCAGGGTGCTGGGTGCTCAGTGCTCAGGGTGCTGGGTGCTCAGTGCTCAGGGTGCTGGGTGCTCAGTGCTCAGGGTGCTGGGTGCTCAGTGCTCAGGGTGCTGGGTACTCAGTGCTCGGGGTGCTGGGTGCTCAGTACTCAGGGTGCTGGGTGCTCAGTGCTCAGGGTGCTGGGTGCTCAGTGCTCAGGGTGCTGGGTGCTCAGTACTCAGTGTGCTGGGTGCTCAGTGCTCGGGGTGCTCGCTGCTCAGTACTCAGGGTGCTGTGTGCTCAGTACTCAGGGTGCTGGGTGCTTAGTACTTAGGGTGCTGGGTGCTTAGTACTCAGGGTGCTGGCTGCTCAGTGCTCAGGGTGCTCGGTGCTCAGTGCTCGGGGTGCTGGGTGCTCAGTACTCAGGGTGGTCAGTGCTCAGTGCTCTGGTTGCTGGGTGCTCTGTGCTCGGAGTGCTGGGTGCTCATTTCTCAGGGTGCTGGGTGCTCAGTACTCAGGGTGCTCAGTGCTCAGTGCTCGGGGTGCTGGGTGCTCAGTGCTCGGGGTGCTGGGTGCTCAGTGCTCAGGGTGCTGGGTGCTCAGTGCTCAGGGTTCTGGGTGCTCAGTGCTCGGGGCGCTGGGTACTCAGTGCTCGGGGTGCTCGGAGCTCAGTACTCAGTGTGCTGGGTGCTCAGTGCTCGGGGTGCTCGGTGCTCAGTACTCAGGGTGCTGGGTGCTCAGTGCTCGGGGTGCTCGGTGCTCAGTACGTTGGGTGCTCACTACTCAGGGTGCTGGGTGCTCAGTGCTCAGGGTGCTGGGTGCTGAGTGCTCGGGGTGCTGGGTGCTCAGTGCTCAGGGTGCTGGGTGATCAGTACTCAGGGTGCTGGGTGCGCAGTGCTCGGGGTGCTGGGTGCTCAGTGCTCAGGGTGCTGGGTGCTCAGTGCTCAGGGTGCTGGGTGCTCAGTACTCGGGGTGCTGTGTGCTTAGTGCTCAGTGCTCAGGGTGCTGGGTGCTCAGTGCTTGGGGTGCTGGGTGCTCAGTGCTCAGTACTCAGGGTGCTGGGGGCTCAGTGCTTGGGGTGCTGGGTGCTTAGTGCTCAGTACTCAGGGTGCTGGGTGCTCAGTACTCAGGGTGCTGGGTGCTCAGTACTCAGTATGCTGGGTGCTCAGTGCTCGGGGTGCTCAGTACTCAGGGTGCTGTGTGTTCAGTGCTCAGGGTACTGGGTGCTCAGTACTCAGGGTGCTCAGTGCTTGGGGTGCTGGGTGCGCAGTACTCAGGGTGTTGGGTGCTCAGTACTCAGGGTGCTCAGTGCTTGGGGTGCTGGGTGCTCAGTACTCAGGGTGCTCAGTGCTTGGGGTGTTGGGTGCTCAGTACTCAGGGTGCTGGGTGCTCAGTGCTCATGGTGCTAGGTGCTCAGTACTCAGGGTGCTGGGTGCTCATTACTCAGGGTGCTAGGTGCTCAGTGTTCGGGGTGCTGGGTGCTCAGGGCTCGGGGTGCTGGGGGCTCAGTGCTCGGGGCCCTGGTGCTCAGTGCTCAGGGTGCTCGGTGCTCAGTGCTCAGGGTGCGGGGTGCTCAGTACTCAGGGTGCTGGGTGCTCAGTGCTCGGGGTGCTGGGTGCTCAGTACTCAGGGTGCTGGGTGCTCAGTGCTCAGGGTGCTGGGTGCTCAGTGCTCAGGGTGCTCGGTGCTTAGTACTCGGGGTGCTGGGTGCTCAGTACTCAGGGTTCTGGGTGCTCAGTGCTCAGGGTGCTGGGTGCTCAGTGCTCAGGGTGCTGGGTGCTCAGTACTCAGGGTGCTGGGTGCTCAGTACTCAGGGTGCTGGGTGCTCAGTTCTCAGGGTGCTGGGTGTTCAGTGCTCGGGGTGCTGGGTGCTCAGTGCTCGGGGTGCTCGGTGCTCAGTGCTCAAGTTGCTGGGTGCTCAGTACTCAGGGTGATCATTGCTCAGGATGCTGGGTGCACAGTGCTCGGGGTGCTGGGTACTCCGTGCTCAGTACACAGGGTGCTGGGTGCTCAGTGCTCGGGGTCCTGGGTGCTCAGTGCTCAGTACTCAGGGTGCTGGGTGCTCAGTGCTCGGGGTGCTTGATGCTCAGTACTCAGGGTGCTGGGTGCTCAGTGCTCAGGGTGCTGGGTGCTCAGTACTCAGGGTGCTGGGTGCTCAGTACTCAGTATGCTGGGTGCTCAGTGCTCGGGGTGCTCAGTACTCAGGGTGCTGTGTGTTCAGTGCTCAGGGTACTGGGTGCTCAGTACTCAGGGTGCTCAGTGCTTGGGGTGCTGGGTGCGCAGTACTCAGGGTGTTGGGTGCTCAGTACTCAGGGTGCTCAGTGCTTGGGGTGCTGGGTGCTCAGTACTCAGGGTGCTCAGTGCTTGGGGTGTTGGGTGCTCAGTACTCAGGGTGCTGAGTGCTCATTACTCAGGGTGCTAGGTGCTCAGTGTTCGGGGTGCTGGGTGCTCAGTGCTCGGGGTGCTGGGTGCTCAGTACTCGGGGTGCTCGGTGCTCAGTACGTTGGGTGCTCACTAATCAGGGTGCTGGGTGCTCAGTGCTCAGGGTGCTGGGTGCTCAGTGCTCAGGGTGCTGGGTGCTCAGTGCTCAGGGTGCTGGGTGCTCAGTACTCAGGGTGCTGGTTGCGCAGTGCTCAGGGTGCTGGGTGCTCAGTGCTCAGGGTGCTGGGTGCTCAGTGCTCAGGGTGCTGGGTGCTCAGTGCTCGGGGCGCTGGGTGCTCAGTGCTCGGGGTGCTGGGTGCTCAGTACTCAGGGTGCTGCGTGCTCAGTACTCAGGGTGCTGGGTGATCAGTATTCGGGTGCTGGGTGCTCAGTGCTCAGAGTGCTGGGTGCTCAGTGCTTGGGGTGCTGGGTGCTCAGTGCTCAGTACTCAGGGTGCTGGGTGCTCAGTGCTCTTGGTGCTGGGTGCACAGTGCTCAGTACTCAGGGTGCTGGGTGCTCAGTGCTCAGGGTGCTGGGTGCTCAGTGCTCAGGGTGCTGGGTGCTCAGTGCTCAGGGTGCTGGGTGCTCAGTGCTCAGGGTGCTGGGTACTCAGTGCTCGGGGTGCTGGGTGCTCAGTACTCAGGGTGCTGGGTGCTCAGTGCTCAGGGTGCTGGGTGCTCAGTGCTCAGGGTGCTGGGTGCTCAGTACTCAGTGTGCTGGGAGCTCAGTGCTCGGGGTGCTCGGTGCTCAGTACTCAGGGTGCTGTGTGCTCAGTACTCAGGGTGCTGGGTGCTTAGTACTTAGGGTGCTGGGTGCTTAGTACTCAGGGTGCTGGCTGCTCAGTGCTCAGGGTGCTCGGTGCTCAGTGCTCGGGGTGCTGGGTGCTCAGTACTCAGGGTGGTCAGTGCTCAGTGCTCTGGGTGCTGGGTGCTCTGTGCTCGGAGTGCTGGGTGCTCATTTCTCAGGGTGCTGTGTGTTCAGTGCTCAGGGTACTGGGTGCTCAGTACTCAGGGTGCTCAGTGCTTGGGGTGCTGGGTGCGCAGTACTCATGGTGTTGGTTGCTCAGTACTCAGGGTGCTCAGTGCTTGGGGTGCTGGGTGCTCAGTACTCAGGGTGCTCAGTGCTTGGGGTGTTGGGTGCTCAGTACTCAGGGTGCTGGGTGCTCAGTGCTCAGGATGCTGGGTGCTCAGTACTCAGGGTGCTGGGTGCTCATTACTCAGGGTGCTAGGTGCTCAGTGTTCGGGGTGCTGGGTGCTCAGGGCTCGGGGTGCTGGGTGCTCAGTGCTCGGGGCCCTGGTGCTCAGTGCTCAGGGTGCTCGGGGCTCAGTGCTCAGGGTGCGGGGTGCTCAGTACTCATGGTGCTGGGTGCTCAGTGCTCGGGGTGCTGGGTGCTCAGTACTCAGGGTGCTGGGTGCTCAGTACTCAGGGTGCGGGGTGCTCAGTACTCATGGTGCTGGGTGCTCAGTGCTCAGGGTGCTGGGTGCTCAGTACTCAGGGTGCTGGGTGCTCAGTACTCAGGGTGCTGGGTGCTCAGTTCTCAGGGTGCTGGGTGCGCAGTGCTCGGGGTGCTGGGTGCTCAGTGCTCGGGGTGCTCGGTGCTCAGTGCTCAAGGTGCTGGGTGCTCAGTACTCAGGGTGATCATTGCTCAGGATGCTGGGTGCACAGTGCTCGGGGTGCTGGGTACTCCGTGCTCAGTACACAGGGTGCTGGGTGCTCAGTGCTCGGGGTCCTGGGTGCTCAGTGCTCAGTACTCAGGGTGCTGGGTGCTCAGTGCTCGGGGTGCTTGATGCTCAGTACTCAGGGTGCTGGGTGCTCAGTGCTCAGGGTGCTGGGTGCTCAGTACTCAGGGTGCTGGGTGCTCAGTACTCAGTATGCTGGGTGCTCAGTGCTCGGGGTGCTCAGTACTCAGGGTGCTGTGTGTTCAGTGCTCAGGGTACTGGGTGCTCAGTACTCAGGGTGCTCAGTGCTTGGGGTGCTGGGTGCGCAGTACTCAGGGTGTTGGGTGCTCAGTACTCAGGGTGCTCAGTGCTTGGGGTGCTGGGTGCTCAGTACTCAGGGTGCTCAGTGCTTGGGGTGTTGGGTGCTCAGTACTCAGGGTGCTGGGTGCTCAGTGCTCAGGGTGCTGGGTGCTCAGTACTCAGGGTGCTGGGTGCTCATTACTCAGGGTGCTAGGTGCTCAGTGTTCGGGGTGCTGGGTGCTCAGTGCTCGGGGTGCTGGGTGCTCAGTACTCGGGGTGCTCGGTGCTCAGTACGTTGGGTGCTCACTAATCAGGGTGCTGGGTGCGCAGTGCTCAGGGTGCTGGGTGCTCAGTGCTCAGGGTGCTGGGTGCTCAGTGCTCGGGGTGCTCGGTGCTCAGTACGTTGGGTGCTCACTACTCAGGGTGCTGGGTGCTCAGTGCTCAGGGTGCTGGGTGCTGAGTGCTCAGGGTGCTGGGTGCTCAGTGCTCAGGGTGCTGGGTGCTCAGTACTCAGGGTGCTGGGTGCGCAGTGCTCGGGGTGATGGGTGCTCAGTGCTCAGGGTGCTGGGTGCTCAGTGCTCAGGGTGCTGGGTGCTCAGTGTTCGGGGTGCTGGGTGCTCAGTACTCAGGGTGCTGGGTGCTCAGTACTCAGGGTGCTGGGTGATCAGTACTCGGGTGCTGGGTGCTCAGTGCTCAGAGTGCTGGCTGCTCAGTGCTTGGGGTGCTGGGTGCTCAGTGCTCAGTACTCAGGGTGCTGGGTGCTCAGTGCTCTTGGTGCTGGGTTCACAGTGCTCAGTACTCAGGGTGCTGGGTGCTCAGTGCTCAGGGTGCTGGGTGCTCAGTGCTCAGGGTGCTGGGTGCTCAGTGCTCAGGGTGCTGGGTGCTCAGTGCTCAGGGTGCTGGGTACTCAGTGCTCGGGGTGCTGGGTGCTCAGTACTCAGGGTGCTGGGTGCTCAGTGCTCAGGGTGCTGGGTGCTCAGTGCTCAGGGTGCTGGGTGCTCAGTACTCAGTGTGCTGGGTGCTCAGTGCTCGGGGTGCTCGCTGCTCAGTACTCAGGGTGCTGTGTGCTCAGTACTCAGGGTGCTGGGTGCTTAGTACTTAGGGTGCTGGGTGCTTAGTACTCAGGGTGCTGGCTGCTCAGTGCTCAGGGTGCTCGGTGCTCAGTGCTCGGGGTGCTGGGTGCTCAGTACTCAGGGTGGTCAGTGCTCAGTGCTCTGGTTGCTGGGTGCTCTGTGCTCGGAGTGCTGGGTGCTCATTTCTCAGGGTGCTGGGTGCTCAGTACTCAGGGTGCTCAGTGCTCAGTGCTCGGGGTGCTGGGTGCTCAGTGCTCGGGGTGCTGGGTGCTCAGTGCTCAGGGTGCTGGGTGCTCAGTGCTCAGGGTTCTGGGTGCTCAGTGCTCGGGGCGCTGGGTACTCAGTGCTCGGGGTGCTCGGAGCTCAGTACTCAGTGTGCTGGGTGCTCAGTGCTCGGGGTGCTCGGTGCTCAGTACTCAGGGTGCTGGGTGCTCAGTGCTCGGGGTGCTCGGTGCTCAGTACGTTGGGTGCTCACTACTCAGGGTGCTGGGTGCTCAGTGCTCAGGGTGCTGGGTGCTGAGTGCTCGGGGTGCTGGGTGCTCAGTGCTCAGGGTGCTGGGTGATCAGTACTCAGGGTGCTGGGTGCGCAGTGCTCGGGGTGCTGGGTGCTCAGTGCTCAGGGTGCTGGGTGCTCAGTGCTCAGGGTGCTGGGTGCTCAGTACTCGGGGTGCTGTGTGCTTAGTGCTCAGTGCTCAGGGTGCTGGGTGCTCAGTGCTTGGGGTGCTGGGTGCTCAGTGCTCAGTACTCAGGGTGCTGGGGGCTCAGTGCTTGGGGTGCTGGGTGCTTAGTGCTCAGTACTCAGGGTGCTGGGTGCTCAGTGCTCGGGGTGCTTGATGCTCAGTACTCAGGGTGCTGGGTGCTCAGTGCTCAGTACACAGGGTGCTGGGTGCTCAGTGCTCGGGGTGCTGGGTGCTCAGTGCTCAGTACTCAGGGTGCTGGGTGCTCAGTGCTCGGGGTGCTTGATGCTCAGTACTCAGGGTGCTGGGTGCTCAGTGCTCAGGGTGCTGGGTGCTCAGTACTCAGGGTGCTGGGTGCTCAGTACTCAGTATGCTGGGTGCTCAGTGCTCGGGGTGCTCAGTACTCAGGGTGCTGTGTGTTCAGTGCTCAGGGTACTGGGTGCTCAGTACTCAGGGTGCTCAGTGCTCGGGGTGCTTGATGCTCAGTACTCAGGGTGCTGGGTGCTCAGTGCTCAGGGTGCTGGGTGCTCAGTACTCAGGGTGCTGGGTGCTCAGTTCTCAGTATGCTGGGTGCTCAGTGCTCGGGGTGCTCAGTACAAAGGGTGCTGTGTGTTCAGTGCTCAGGGTACTGGGTGCTCAGTACTCAGGGTGCTCAGTGCTTGGGGTGCTGGGTGCGCAGTACTCAGGGTGTTGGGTGCTCAGTACTCAGGGTGCTCAGTGCTTGGGGTGCTGGGTGCTCAGTACTCCTGGTGCTCAGTGCTTGGGGTGTTGGGTGCTCAGTACTCAGGGTGCTGGGTGCTCAGTGCTCAGGGTGCTGGGTGCTCAGTACTCAGGGTGCTGGGTGCTCATTACTCAGGGTGCTAGGTGCTCAGTGTTCGGGGTGCTGGGTGCTCAGGGCTCGGGGTGCTGGGTGCTCAGCGCTCGGGGCCCTGGTGCTCAGTGCTCAGGGTGCTCGGTGCTCAGTGCTCAGGGTGCGGGGTGCTCAGTACTCAGGGTGCTGGGTGCTCAGTGCTCGGGGTGCTGGGTGCTCAGTACTCAGGGTGCTGGGTGCTCAGTGCTCAGGGTGCTGGGTGCTCAGTGCTCAGGGTGCTCGGTGCTTAGTACTCGGGGTGCTGGGTGCTCAGTACTCAGGGTTCTGGGTGCTCAGTGCTCAGGGTGCTGGGTGCTCAGTGCTCAGGGTGCTGGGTGCTCAGTACTCAGGGTGCTGGGTGCTCAGTACTCAGGGTGCTGGGTGCTCAGTTCTCAGGGTGCTGGGTGCTCAGTGCTCGGGGTGCTGGGTGCTCAGTGCTCGGGGTGCTCGGTGCTCAGTGCTCAAGGTGCTGGGTGCTCAGTACTCAGGGTGATCATTGCTCAGGATGCTGGGTGCACAGTGCTCGGGGTGCTGGGTACTCCGTGCTCCGTACACAGGGTTCTGGGTGCTCAGTGCTCGGGGTCCTGGGTGCTCAGTGCTCAGTACTCAGGGTGATGGGTGCTCAGTGCTCGGGGTGCTTGATGCTCAGTACTCAGGGTGCTGGGTGCTCAGTGCTCAGGGTGCTGGGTGCTCAGTACTCAGGGTGCTGGGTGCTCAGTACTCAGTATGCTGGGTGCTCAGTGCTCGGGGTGCTCAGTACTCAGGGTGCTGTGTGTTCAGTGCTCAGGGTACTGGGTGCTCAGTACTCAGGGTGCTCAGTGCTTGGGGTGCTGGGTGCGCAGTACTCAGGGTGTTGGGTGCTCAGTACTCAGGGTGCTCAGTGCTTGGGGTGCTGGGTGCTCAGTACTCAGGGTGCTCAGTGCTTGGGGTGTTGGGTGCTCAGTACTCAGGGTGCTGGGTGCTCAGTGCTCAGGGTGCTGGGTGCTCAGTACTCAGGGTGCTGGGTGCTCATTACTCAGGGTGCTAGGTGCTCAGTGTTCGGGGTGCTGGGTGCTCAGTGCTCGGGGTGCTGGGTGCTCAGTACTCGGGGTGCTCGGTGCTCAGTACGTTGGGTGCTCACTAATCAGGGTGCTGGCTGCTCAGTGCTCAGGGTGCTGGGTGCTCAGTGCTCAGGGTGCTGGGTGCTCAGTGCTCAGGGTGCTGGGTGCTCAGTACTCAGGGTGCTGGTTGCGCAGTGCTCAGGGTGCTGGGTGCTCAGTGCTCAGGGTGCTGGGTGCTCAGTGCTCAGGGTGCTGGGTGCTCAGTGCTCGGGGCGCTGGGTGCTCAGTGCTCGGGGTGCTCGGAGCTCAGTACTCAGTGTGCTGGGTGCTCAGTGCTCGGGGTGCTCGGTGCTCAGTACTCAGGGTGCTGGGTGCTCAGTGCTCGGGGTGCTCGGTGCTCAGTACGTTGGGTGCTCACTACTCAGGGTGCTGGGTGCTCAGTGCTCAGGGTGCTGGGTGCTGAGTGCTCAGGGTGCTGGGTGCTCTGTGCTCAGGGTGCTGGGTGCTCAGTACTCAGGGTGCTGGGTGCGCAGTGCTCGGGGTGATGGGTGCTCAGTGCTCAGGGTGCTGGGTGCTCAGTACTCAGTATGCTGGGTGCTCAGTGCTCGGGGTGCTCAGTACTCAGGGTGCTGTGTGTTCAGTGCTCAGGGTACTGGGTGCTCAGTACTCAGGGTGCTCAGTGCTCGGGGTGCTTGATGCTCAGTACTCAGGGTGCTGGGTGCTCAGTGCTCAGGGTGCTGGGTGCTCAGTACTCAGGGTGCTGGGTGCTCAGTTCTCAGTATGCTGGGTGCTCAGTGCTCGGGGTGCTCAGTACTCAGGGTGCTGTGTGTTCAGTGCTCAGGGTACTGGGTGCTCAGTACTCAGGGTGCTCAGTGCTTGGGGTGCTGGGTGCGCAGTACTCAGGGTGTTGGGTGCTCAGTACTCAGGGTGCTCAGTGCTTGGGGTGCTGGGTGCTCAGTACTCAGGGTGCTCAGTGCTTGGGGTGTTGGGTGCTCAGTACTCAGGGTGCTGGGTGCTCAGTGCTCAGGGTGCTGGGTGCTCAGTACTCAGGGTGCTGGGTGCTCATTACTCAGGGTGCTAGGTGCTCAGTGTTCGGGGTGCTGGGTGCTCAGGGCTCGGGGTGCTGGGTGCTCAGTGCTCGGGGCCCTGGTGCTCAGTGCTCAGGGTGCTCGGTGCTCAGTGCTCAGGGTGCGGGGTGCTCAGTACTCAGGGTGCTGGGTGCTCAGTGCTCGGGGTGCTGGGTGCTCAGTGCTCAGGGTGCTGGGTGCTCAGTGCTCAGGGTGCTGGGTGCTCAGTGCTCAGGGTGCTCGGTGCTTAGTACTCGGGGTGCTGGGTGCTCAGTACTCAGGGTTCTGGGTGCTCAGTGCTCAGGGTGCTGGGTGCTCAGTGCTCAGGGTGCTGGGTGCTCAGTACTCAGGGTGCTGGGTGCTCAGTACTCAGGGTGCTGGGTGCTCAGTTCTCAGGGTGCTGGGTGCTCAGTGCTCGGGGTGCTGGGTGCTCAGTGCTCGGGGTGCTCGGTGCTCAGTGCTCAAGGTGCTGGGTGCTCAGTACTCAGGGTGATCATTGCTCAGGATGCTGGGTGCACAGTGCTCGGGGTGCTGGGTACTCCGTGCTCCGTACACAGGGTGCTGGGTGCTCAGTGCTCGGGGTCCTGGGTGCTCAGTGCTCAGTACTCAGGGTGATGGGTGCTCAGTGCTCGGGGTGCTTGATGCTCAGTACTCAGGGTGCTGGGTGCTCAGTGCTCAGGGTGCTGGGTGCTCAGTACTCAGGGTGCTGGGTGCTCAGTACTCAGTATGCTGGGTGCTCAGTGCTCGGGGTGCTCAGTACTCAGGGTGCTGTGTGTTCAGTGCTCAGGGTACTGGGTGCTCAGTACTCAGGGTGCTCAGTGCTTGGGGTGCTGGGTGCGCAGTACTCAGGGTGTTGGGTGCTCAGTACTCAGGGTGCTCAGTGCTTGGGGTGCTGGGTGCTCAGTACTCAGGGTGCTCAGTGCTTGGGGTGTTGGGTGCTCAGTACTCAGGGTGCTGGGTGCTCAGTGCTCAGGGTGCTGGGTGCTCAGTACTCAGGGTGCTGGGTGCTCATTACTCAGGGTGCTAGGTGCTCAGTGTTCGGGGTGCTGGGTGCTCAGTGCTCGGGGTGCTGGGTGCTCAGTACTCGGGGTGCTCGGTGCTCTGTACGTTCGGTGCTCACTAATCAGGGTGCTGGCTGCTCAGTGCTCAGGGTGCTGGGTGCTCAGTGCTCAGGGTGCTGGGTGCTCAGTGCTCAGGGTGCTGGGTGCTCAGTACTCAGGGTGCTGGTTGCGCAGTGCTCAGGGTGCTGGGTGCTCAGTGCTCAGGGTGCTGGGTGCTCAGTGCTCAGGGTGCTGGGTGCTCAGTGCTCGGGGCGCTGGGTGCTCAGTGCTCGGGGTGCTCGGAGCTCAGTACTCAGTGTGCTGGGTGCTCAGTGCTCGGGGTGCTCGGTGCTCAGTACTCAGGGTGCTGGGTGCTCAGTGCTCGGGGTGCTCGGTGCTCAGTACGTTGGGTGCTCACTACTCAGGGTGCTGGGTGCTCAGTGCTCAGGGTGCTGGGTGCTGAGTGCTCAGGGTGCTGGGTGCTCTGTGCTCAGGGTGCTGGGTGCTCAGTACTCAGGGTGCTGGGTGCGCAGTGCTCGGGGTGATGGGTGCTCAGTGCTCAGGGTGCTGGGTGCTCAGTGCTCAGGGTGCTGGGTGCTCAGTGCTCGGGGTGCTGGGTGCTCAGTACTCAGGGTGGTCAGTGCTCAGTGCTCTGGTTGCTGGGTGCTCTGTGCTCGGAGTGCTGGGTGCTCATTTCTCAGGGTGCTGGGTGCTCAGTACTCAGGGTGCTCAGTGCTCAGTGCTCGGGGTGCTGGGTGCGCAGTGCTCGGGGTGCTGGGTGCTCAGTGCTCAGGGTGCTGGGTGCTCAGTGCTCAGGGTGCTGGGTGCTCAGTACTCGGGGTGCTGTGTGCTTAGTGCTCAGTGCTCAGGGTGCTGGGTGCTCAGTGCTTGGGGTGCTGGGTGCTCAGTGCTCAGTACTCAGGGTGCTGGGGGCTCAGTGCTTGGGGTGCTGGGTGCTTAGTGCTCAGTACTCAGGGTGCTGGGTGCTCAGTGCTCGGGGTGCTTGATGCTCAGTACTCAGGGTGCTGGGTGCTCAGTGCTCAGTACACAGGGTGCTGGGTGCTCAGTGCTCGGGGTGCTGGGTGCTCAGTGCTCAGTACTCAGGGTGCTGGGTGCTCAGTGCTCGGGGTGCTTGATGCTCAGTACTCAGGGTGCTGGGTGCTCAGTGCTCAGGGTGCTGGGTGCTCAGTACTCAGGGTGCTGGGTGCTCAGTACTCAGTATGCTGGGTGCTCAGTGCTCGGGGTGCTCAGTACTCAGGGTGCTGTGTGTTCAGTGCTCAGGGTACTGGGTGCTCAGTACTCAGGGTGCTCAGTGCTCGGGGTGCTTGATGCTCAGTACTCAGGGTGCTGGGTGCTCAGTGCTCAGGGTGCTGGGTGCTCAGTACTCAGGGTGCTGGGTGCTCAGTTCTCAGTATGCTGGGTGCTCAGTGCTCGGGGTGCTCAGTACTCAGGGTGCTGTGTGTTCAGTGCTCAGGGTACTGGGTGCTCAGTACTCAGGGTGCTCAGTGCTTGGGGTGCTGGGTGCGCAGTACTCAGGGTGTTGGGTGCTCAGTACTCAGGGTGCTCAGTGCTTGGGGTGCTGGGTGCTCAGTACTCAGGGTGCTCAGTGCTTGGGGTGTTGGGTGCTCAGTACTCAGGGTGCTGGGTGCTCAGTGCTCAGGGTGCTGGGTGCTCAGTACTCAGGGTGCTGGGTGCTCATTACTCAGGGTGCTAGGTGCTCAGTGTTCGGGGTGCTGGGTGCTCAGGGCTCGGGGTGCTGGGTGCTCAGTGCTCGGGGCCCTGGTGCTCAGTGCTCAGGGTGCTCGGTGCTCAGTGCTCAGGGTGCGGGGTGCTCAGTACTCAGGGTGCTGGGTGCTCAGTGCTCGGGGTGCTGGGTGCTCAGTACTCAGGGTGCTGGGTGCTCAGTGCTCAGGGTGCTGGGTGCTCAGTGCTCAGGGTGCTCGGTGCTTAGTACTCGGGGTGCTGGGTGCTCAGTACTCAGGGTTCTGGGTGCTCAGTGCTCAGGGTGCTGGGTGCTCAGTGCTCAGGGTGCTGGGTGCTCAGTACTCAGGGTGCTGGGTGCTCAGTACTCAGGGTGCTGGGTGCTCAGTTCTCAGGGTGCTGGGTGCTCAGTGCTCGGGGTGCTGGGTGCTCAGTGCTCGGGGTGCTCGGTGCTCAGTGCTCAAGGTGCTGGGTGCTCAGTACTCAGGGTGATCATTGCTCAGGATGCTGGGTGCACAGTGCTCGGGGTGCTGGGTACTCCGTGCTCCGTACACAGGGTGCTGGGTGCTCAGTGCTCGGGGTCCTGGGTGCTCAGTGCTCAGTACTCAGGGTGATGGGTGCTCAGTGCTCGGGGTGCTTGATGCTCAGTACTCAGGGTGCTGGGTGCTCAGTGCTCAGGGTGCTGGGTGCTCAGTACTCAGGGTGCTGGGTGCTCAGTACTCAGTATGCTGGGTGCTCAGTGCTCGGGGTGCTCAGTACTCAGGGTGCTGTGTGTTCAGTGCTCAGGGTACTGGGTGCTCAGTACTCAGGGTGCTCAGTGCTTGGGGTGCTGGGTGCGCAGTACTCAGGGTGTTGGGTGCTCAGTACTCAGGGTGCTCAGTGCTTGGGGTGCTGGGTGCTCAGTACTCAGGGTGCTCAGTGCTTGGGGTGTTGGGTGCTCAGTACTCAGGGTGCTGGGTGCTCAGTGCTCAGGGTGCTGGGTGCTCAGTACTCAGGGTGCTGGGTGCTCATTACTCAGGGTGCTAGGTGCTCAGTGTTCGGGGTGCTGGGTGCTCAGTGCTCGGGGTGCTGGGTGCTCAGTACTCGGGGTGCTCGGTGCTCAGTACGTTGGGTGCTCACTAATCAGGGTGCTGGCTGCTCAGTGCTCAGGGTGCTGGGTGCTCAGTGCTCAGGGTGCTGGGTGCTCAGTGCTCAGGGTGCTGGGTGCTCAGTACTCAGGGTGCTGGTTGCGCAGTGCTCAGGGTGCTGGGTGCTCAGTGCTCAGGGTGCTGGGTGCTCAGTGCTCAGGGTGCTGGGTGCTCAGTGCTCGGGGCGCTGGGTGCTCAGTGCTCGGGGTGCTCGGAGCTCAGTACTCAGTGTGCTGGGTGCTCAGTGCTCGGGGTGCTCGGTGCTCAGTACTCAGGGTGCTGGGTGCTCAGTGCTCGGGGTGCTCGGTGCTCAGTACGTTGGGTGCTCACTACTCAGGGTGCTGGGTGCTCAGTGCTCAGGGTGCTGGGTGCTGAGTGCTCAGGGTGCTGGGTGCTCTGTGCTCAGGGTGCTGGGTGCTCAGTACTCAGGGTGCTGGGTGCGCAGTGCTCGGGGTGATGGGTGCTCAGTGCTCAGGGTGCTGGGTGCTCAGTGCTCAGGGTGCTGGGTGCTCAGTGCTCGGGGTGCTGGGTGCTCAGTACTCAGGGTGCTGCGTGCTCAGTACTCAGGGTGCTGGGTGATCAGTATTCGGGTGCTGGGTGCTCAGTGCTCAGAGTGCTGGGTGCTCAGTGCTTGGGGTGCTGGGTGCTCAGTGCTCAGTACTCAGGGTGCTGGGTGCTCAGTGCTCTTGGTGCTGGGTGCACAGTGCTCAGTACTCAGGGTGCTGGGTGCTCAGTGCTCAGGGTGCTGGGTGCTCAGTGCTCAGGGTGCTGGGTGCTCAGTGCTCAGGGTGCTGGGTGCTCAGTGCTCAGGGTGCTGGGTGCTCAGTACTCAGGGTGCTGGTTGCGCAGTGCTCAGGGTGCTGGGTGCTCAGTGCTCAGGGTGCTGGGTGCTCAGTGCTCAGGGTGCTGGGTGCTCAGTGCTCGGGGCGCTGGGTGCTCAGTGCTCGGGGTGCTCGGAGCTCAGTACTCAGTGTGCTGGGTGCTCAGTGCTCGGGGTGCTCGGTGCTCAGTACTCAGGGTGCTGGGTGCTCAGTGCTCGGGGTGCTCGGTGCTCAGTACGTTGGGTGCTCACTACTCAGGGTGCTGGGTGCTCAGTGCTCAGGGTGCTGGGTGCTGAGTGCTCAGGGTGCTGGGTGCTCTGTGCTCAGGGTGCTGGGTGCTCAGTACTCAGGGTGCTGGGTGCGCAGTGCTCGGGGTGATGGGTGCTCAGTGCTCAGGGTGCTGGGTGCTCAGTGCTCAGGGTGCTGGGTGCTCAGTGCTCGGGGTGCTGGGTGCTCAGTACTCAGGGTGCTGCGTGCTCAGTACTCAGGGTGCTGGGTGATCAGTATTCGGGTGCTGGGTGCTCAGTGCTCAGAGTGCTGGGTGCTCAGTGCTTGGGGTGCTGGGTGCTCAGTGCTCAGTACTCAGGGTGCTGGGTGCTCAGTGCTCTTGGTGCTGGGTGCACAGTGCTCAGTACTCAGGGTGCTGGGTGCTCAGTGCTCAGGGTGCTGGGTGCTCAGTGCTCAGGGTGCTGGGTGCTCAGTGCTCAGGGTGCTGGGTGCTCAGTGCTCAGGGTGCTGGGTACTCAGTGCTCGGGGTGCTGGGTGCTCAGTACTCAGGGTGCTGGGTGCTCAGTGCTCAGGGTGCTGGGTGCTCAGTGCTCAGGGTGCTGGGTGCTCAGTACTCAGTGTGCTGGGTGCTCAGTGCTCGGGGTGCTCGGTGCTCAGTACTCAGGGTGCTGTGTGCTCAGTACTCAGGGTGCTGGGTGCTTAGTACTTAGGGTGCTGGGTGCTTAGTACTCAGGGTGCTGGCTGCTCAGTGCTCAGGGTGCTCGGTGCTCAGTGCTCGGGGTGCTGGGTGCTCAGTACTCAGGGTGGTCAGTGCTCAGTGCTCTGGGTGCTGGGTGCTCTGTGCTCGGAGTGCTGGGTGCTCATTTCTCAGGGTGCTGTGTGTTCAGTGCTCAGGGTACTGGGTGCTCAGTACTCAGGGTGCTCAGTGCTTGGGGTGCTGGGTGCGCAGTACTCAGGGTGTTGGGTGCTCAGTACTCAGGGTGCTCAGTGCTTGGGGTGCTGGGTGCTCAGTACTCAGGGTGCTCAGTGCTTGGGGTGTTGGGTGCTCAGTACTCAGGGTGCTGGGTGCTCAGTGCTCAGGGTGCTGGGTGCTCAGTACTCAGGGTGCTGGGTGTTCATTACTCAGGGTGCTAGGTGCTCAGTGTTCGGGGTGCTGGGTGCTCAGGGCTCGGGGTGCTGGGTGCTCAGTGCTCGGGGCCCTGGTGCTCAGTGCTCAGGGTGCTCGGTGCTCAGTGCTCAGGGTGCGGGGTGCTCAGTACTCAGGGTGCTGGGTGCTCAGTGCTCGGGGTGCTGGGTGCTCAGTACTCAGGGTGCAGGGTGCTCAGTGCTCAGGGTGCTCGGTGCTTAGTACTCGGGGTGCTGGGTGCTCAGTACTCAGGGTTCTGGGTGCTCAGTGCTCAGGGTGCTGGGTGCTCAGTGCTCAGGGTGCTGGGTGCTCAGTACTCAGGGTGCTGGGTGCTCAGTACTCAGGGTGCTGGGTGCTCAGTTCTCAGGGTGCTGGGTGCGCAGTGCTCGGGGTGCTGGGTGCTCAGTGCTCGGGGTGCTCGGTGCTCAGTGCTCAAGGTGCTGGGTGCTCAGTACTCAGGGTGATCATTGCTCAGGATGCTGGGTGCACAGTGCTCGGGGTGCTGGGTACTCCGTGCTCAGTACACAGGGTGCTGGGTGCTCAGTGCTCGGGGTCCTGGGTGCTCAGTGCTCAGTACTCAGGGTGCTGGGTGCTCAGTGCTCGGGGTGCTTGATGCTCAGTACTCAGGGTGCTGGGTGCTCAGTGCTCAGGGTGCTGGGTGCTCAGTACTCAGGGTGCTCGGTGCTCAGTACTCAGTATGCTGGGTGCTCAGTGCTCGGGGTGCTCAGTACTCAGGGTGCTGTGTGTTCAGTGCTCAGGGTACTGGGTGCTCAGTACTCAGGGTGCTCAGTGCTTGGGGTGCTGGGTGCGCAGTACTCAGGGTGTTGGGTGCTCAGTACTCAGGGTGCTCAGTGCTTGGGGTGCTGGGTGCTCAGTACTCAGGGTGCTCAGTGCTTGGGGTGTTGGGTGCTCAGTACTCAGGGTGCTGGGTGCTCAGTGCTCAGGGTGCTGGGTGCTCAGTACTCAGGGTGCTGGGTGCTCATTACTCAGGGTGCTAGGTGCTCAGTGTTCGGGGTGCTGGGTGCTCAGTGCTTGGGGTGCTGGGTGCTCAGTACTCGGGGTGCTCGGTGCTCAGTACGTTGGGTGCTCACTAATCAGGGTGCTGGGTGCGCAGTGCTCAGGGTGCTGGGTGCTCAGTGCTCAGGGTGCTGGGTGCTCAGTGCTCAGGGTGCTGGGTGCTGAGTGCTCAGGGTGCTGGGTGCTCAGTGCTCAGGGTGCTGGGTGCTCAGTACTCAGGGTGCTGGGTGCGCAGTGCTCGGGGTGATGGGTGCTCAGTGCTCAGGGTGCTGGGTGCTCAGTGCTCAGGGTGCTGGGTGCTCAGTGTTCGGGGTGCTGGGTGCTCAGTACTCAGGGTGCTGGGTGCTCAGTACTCAGGGTGCTGGGTGATCAGTACTCGGGTGCTGGGTGCTCAGTGCTCAGAGTGCTGGGTGCTCAGTGCTTGGGGTGCTGGGTGCTCAGTGCTCAGTACTCAGGGTGCTGGGTGCTCAGTGCTCTTGGTGCTGGGTTCACAGTGCTCAGTACTCAGGGTGCTGGGTGCTCAGTGCTCAGGGTGCTGGGTGCTCAGTGCTCAGGGTGCTGGGTGCTCAGTGCTCAGGGTGCTGGGTGCTCAGTGCTCAGGGTGCTGGGTACTCAGTGCTCGGGGTGCTGGGTGCTCAGTACTCAGGGTGCTGGGTGCTCAGTGCTCAGGGTGCTGGGTGCTCAGTGCTCAGGGTGCTGGGTGCTCAGTACTCAGTGTGCTGGGTGCTCAGTGCTCGGGGTGCTCGGTGCTCAGTACTCAGGGTGCTGTGTGCTCAGTACTCAGGGTGCTGGGTGCTTAGTACTTAGGGTGCTGGGTGCTTAGTACTCAGGGTGCTGGCTGCTCAGTGCTCAGGGTGCTCGGTGCTCAGTGCTCGGGGTGCTGGGTGCTCAGTACTCAGGGTGGTCAGTGCTCAGTGCTCTGGTTGCTGGGTGCTCTGTGCTCGGAGTGCTGGGTGCTCATTTCTCAGGGTGCTGGGTGCTCAGTACTCAGGGTGCTCAGTGCTCAGTGCTCGGGGTGCTGGGTGCTCAGTGCTCGGGGTGCTGGGTGCTCAGTGCTCAGGGTGCTGGGTGCTCAGTGCTCAGGGTTCTGGGTGCTCAGTGCTCGGGGCGCTGGGTACTCAGTGCTCGGGGTGCTCGGAGCTCAGTACTCAGTGTGCTGGGTGCTCAGTGCTCGGGGTGCTCGGTGCTCAGTACTCAGGGTGCTGGGTGCTCAGTGCTCGGGGTGCTCGGTGCTCAGTACGTTGGGTGCTCACTACTCAGGGTGCTGGGTGCTCAGTGCTCAGGGTGCTGGGTGCTGAGTGCTCAGGGTGCTGGGTGCTCAGTGCTCAGGGTGCTGGGTGATCAGTACTCAGGGTGCTGGGTGCGCAGTGCTCGGGGTGCTGGGTGCTCAGTGCTCAGGGTGCTGGGTGCTCAGTGCTCAGGGTGCTGGGTGCTCAGTACTCGGGGTGCTGTGTGCTCAGTACTCAGGGTGCTGGGTGCTCAGTACTCAGGGTGCTGGGTGATCAGTACTCGGGTGCTGGGTGCTCAGTGCTCAGGGTGCTGGGTGCTCAGTGCTTGGGGTGCTGGGTGCTCAGTGCTCAGTACTCAGGGTGCTGGGGGCTCAGTGCTTGGGGTGCTGGGTGCTCAGTGCTCAGTACTCAGGGTGCTGGGTGCTCAGTGCTTGGGGTGCTTGATGCTCAGTACTCAGGGTGCTGGGTGCTCAGTGCTCAGTACACAGGGTGCTGGGTGCTCAGTGCTCGGGGTGCTGGGTGCTCAGTGCTCAGTACTCAGGGTGCTGGGTGCTCAGTGCTCGGGGTGCTTGATGCTCAGTACTCAGGGTGCTGGGTGCTCAGTGCTCAGGGTGCTGGGTGCTCAGTACTCAGGGTGCTGGGTGCTCAGTACTCAGTATGCTGGGTGCTCAGTGCTCGGGGTGCTCAGTACTCAGGGTGCTGTGTGTTCAGTGCTCAGGGTACTGGGTGCTCAGTACTCAGGGTGCTCAGTGCTCGGGGTGCTTGATGCTCAGTACTCAGGGTGCTGGGTGCTCAGTGCTCAGGGTGCTGGGTGCTCAGTACTCAGGGTGCTGGGTGCTCAGTTCTCAGTATGCTGGGTGCTCAGTGCTCGGGGTGCTCAGTACTCAGGGTGCTGTGTGTTCAGTGCTCAGGGTACTGGGTGCTCAGTACTCAGGGTGCTCAGTGCTTGGGGTGCTGGGTGCGCAGTACTCAGGGTGTTGGGTGCTCAGTACTCAGGGTGCTCAGTGCTTGGGGTGCTGGGTGCTCAGTACTCAGGGTGCTCAGTGCTTGGGGTGTTGGGTGCTCAGTACTCAGGGTGCTGGGTGCTCAGTGCTCAGGGTGCTGGGTGCTCAGTACTCAGGGTGCTGGGTGCTCATTACTCAGGGTGCTAGGTGCTCAGTGTTCGGGGTGCTGGGTGCTCAGGGCTCGGGGTGCTGGGTGCTCAGTGCTCGGGGCCCTGGTACTCAGTGCTCAGGGTGCTCGGTGCTCAGTGCTCAGGGTGCGGGGTGCTCAGTACTCAGGGTGCTGGGTGCTCAGTGCTCGGGGTGCTGGGTGCTCAGTACTCAGGGTGCTGGGTGCTCAGTGCTCAGGGTGCTGGGTGCTCAGTGCTCAGGGTGCTCGGTGCTTAGTACTCGGGGTGCTGGGTGCTCAGTACTCAGGGTTCTGGGTGCTCAGTGCTCAGGGTGCTGGGTGCTCAGTGCTCAGGGTGCTGGGTGCTCAGTACTCAGGGTGCTGGGTGCTCAGTACTCAGGGTGCTGGGTGCTCAGTTCTCAGGGTGCTGGGTGCTCAGTGCTCGGGGTGCTCGGTGCTCAGTGCTCAAGGTGCTGGGTGCTCAGTACTCAGGGTGATCATTGCTCAGGATGCTGGGTGCACAGTGCTCGGGGTGCTGGGTACTCCGTGCTCAGTACACAGGGTGCTGGGTGCTCAGTGCTCGGGGTCCTGGGTGCTCAGTGCTCAGTACTCAGGGTGATGGGTGCTCAGTGCTCGGGGTGCTTGATGCTCAGTACTCAGGGTGCTGGGTGCTCAGTGCTCAGGGTGCTGGGTGCTCAGTACTCAGGGTGCTGGGTGCTCAGTACTCAGTATGCTGGGTGCTCAGTGCTCGGGGTGCTCAGTACTCAGGGTGCTGTGTGTTCAGTGCTCAGGGTACTGGGTGCTCAGTACTCAGGGTGCTCAGTGCTTGGGGTGCTGGGTGCGCAGTACTCAGGGTGTTGGGTGCTCAGTACTCAGGGTGCTCAGTGCTTGGGGTGCTGGGTGCTCAGTACTCAGGGTGCTCAGTGCTTGGGGTGTTGGGTGCTCAGTACTCAGGGTGCTGGGTGCTCAGTGCTCAGGGTGCTGGGTGCTCAGTACTCAGGGTGCTGGGTGCTCATTACTCAGGGTGCTAGGTGCTCAGTGTTCGGGGTGCTGGGTGCTCAGTGCTCGGGGTGCTGGGTGCTCAGTACTCGGGGTGCTCGGTCCTCAGTACGTTGGGTGCTCACTAATCAGGGTGCTGGGTGCTCAGTGCTCAGGGTGCTGGGTGCTCAGTGCTCAGGGTGCTGGGTGCTCAGTGCTCAGGGTGCTGGGTGCTCAGTACTCAGGGTGCTGGGTGCGCAGTGCTCAGGGTGCTGGGTGCTCAGTGCTCAGGGTGCTGGGTGCTCAGTGCTCAGGGTGCTGGGTGCTCAGTGCTCGGGGCGCTGGGTGCTCAGTGCTCGGGGTGCTCGGAGCTCAGTACTCAGTGTGCTGGGTGCTCAGTGCTCGGGGTGCTCGGTGCTCAGTACTCAGGGTGCTGGGTGCTCAGTGCTCGGGGTGCTCGGTGCTCAGTACGTTGGGTGCTCACTACTCAGGGTGCTGGGTGCTCAGTGCTCAGGGTGCTGGGTGCTGAGTGCTCAGGGTGCTGGGTGCTCAGTGCTCAGGGTGCTGGGTGCTCAGTACTCAGGGTGCTGGGTGCGCAGTGCTCGGGGTGATGGGTGCTCAGTGCTCAGGGTGCTGGGTGCTCAGTGCTCAGGGTGCTGGGTGCTCAGTGCTCGGGGTGCTGGGTGCTCAGTACTCAGGGTGCTGGGTGCTCAGTACTCAGGGTGCTGGGTGATCAGTACTCGGGTGCTGGGTGCTCAGTGCTCAGAGTGCTGGGTGCTCAGTGCTTGGGGTG